>NC_079474.1:2517337-2820367 GCF_026230105.1 Diorhabda sublineata | reverse complement strand
ATATTATTTCAGGAGCTTTTTCCATCATGAGTTCGGGTGTGAACCTCGGCTGGACCTCGCCTTATTTACCAATATTAACGAGGGACGATTCGCCGATACCAACAACTAGCGAACAAGGTTCCTGGTGTGCTATAGCTCCATTGCTAGGTTCTCCTTTCGGAGCATTATCGGCGATGTATTTATCAGATATATTAGGAAGGAAAATAACGACGCTGCTGATGGCGCCGATTGTAGCGATTTGTTTTGTATTGATAGCGTTTTCGAAAAACATTTGGGAACTAACGGCGTATAGGTTCATAATAGGAGCGACGGAAGGTGCTTCCTACACAGCCCTACCGATGTATATTGGAGAAATATCGGATCCGAAGATTAGGGGGTTTCTTACAGCTACTATAGCGATATTTGCGATCAGCGGCACATTATTAATAAACGTAATAGGATCATTTATGGGCATATTTACGTCTAGTATAATTTGCGCTGGTATTCCACTAATACATTTCATAATATTTGCTTTTATGCCCGAATCTCCTTATTATTATATAAAGAAAAATAATCATTTGGCAGCGAAACAATCTCTGGAGATATTTAGGGGTAAAGCTGATGTTGTTAAAGAGATGGAGAATTTACGGAGAGCCGTTACTAGACAAGAGAGATCGACGAAAACTGGTATTATCGATATATTTAATGTGGCTAGTACGAGAAAAGCGTGTTATATCTTCTTAATATTGAATCTTACTAATAAATTCAGCGGTAAGAACCCTTGTTTGTTCTATACGGAAACGATTTTCACGGAATCGGGTAGTAGTATTAACCCTACGTTATCAGTTATTATTTACTGCAGCGTAGAACTAATAGCTGTTGTTATATCCACTTATTTCATCGTTGATACGATAGGTAAAAGAAAATTGATGATAACTTCTACTGCCGGTTGTGCTTTATCAGTATTTTGTCTCGGTATGTTTTTCTATTTAAAAGATTTTCATATCGGTGTAGTAGAAAACGTCGATTGGTTACCAATAACGGCACTTGTACTATACAACATTTTCTTCAGCGTAGGATTGTCCTTCGGCCCGGTATCAATTTTGAGCGAATTATTTCCTACTAACGTTAAAGCTAAAGCTTTGGGTATAGCCGATACTTTTTCGGTGCTGATGGGTTCTTTGGTATCGAAATTATTCCAAATCACCATGGACGAATTCGGTAGTATGTCCGTACCGTTTTTGTTTTTCGCTGTTTGTTGTACAATCGGTCTCTTTTTCATCATCAAATATTTTCCCGAAACCAAAGGTAAAACTTTGGAGGAGATCCAGCAATATTTGATTGGAGAAAACAATACTTCTTTGGAAATGGCAAATTGTAACAGGATGTGATTCAATCGAACAAATTGATGAGACTGAATTGAGAAAAATTATTTTTCTCGAATATCACCTAACATTGAAGGTTATATTTTCGCCTGGAAAATTTTTATCTCTAGATAAAGCTTCGTTGCTATTTGCACAATTGAACATGACAAATACTTATCTTATTTTTGTACAAATATTGTCTATATATATTATATTCATAATCCGTGAGATCAAAAGTCACTAACCTCACTTTTATATCGACTATATAATTGTTTATAACTAGTATAGTTACAATCTAAAATGTAATTTTCTATTAGCTATCATGTTATAATAAAAATTTTCATTTTTTTCTTAGTTTTTGTTCCCGATATAATAATTGTAAAACCACCCTTCCAAATGTAAAGATAAGAGCTAGACAATGGGTTCCAGGACACACCAAAATAGAAATAAATTAAGCTTCCTTTCATAGGTCCTGAATCCTTCTATGGTATCAACTACAGAAAACCGCTATAACCAGAGTAGATCAGGAACTATCCACAATAGAAAATTTTTTCTTCCCGATATAATAATTGTAAAACCACTCTTCCAAATGTTCAGATAAGAGCTAGACAATGGGTTCCAGGACACACCAAAATAGAAATAAATTAAGCTTCCTTTCATAGGTCCTGAATCCTTCTATGGTATCAGCTACAGAAAACCGCTATAACCAGAGTAGATCAGGAACTATCCACAATAGAAAATTTTTTCTTCCCGATATAATAATTGTAAAACCACCCTTCCACATGTTCAGATATGAGCTAGACAATGGGTTCCAGGACACACCAGAATAGAAATAAATTAAGCTTCCTTTCATAGGTCCTGAATCCTTCTATGGTATCAGCTACAGAAAACCGCTATAACCAGAGTAGATCAGGAACTATCCACAATAGAAAATTTTTTCTTCCCGATATAATAATTGTAAAACCACCCTTCCAAATGTTCAGATATGGGCTAGACAATGGGTTCCAGGACACACCAAAATAGAAATAAATTAAGCTTCCTTTCATAGTTTCTGAATCCTTCTATGGTATCAGCTACAGAAAACCGCTATAACCAGAGTAGATCAGGAACTATCCACAATAGAAAATTTTTTCTTCCCGATATAATAATTGTAAAACCACCCTTCCAAATGTTCAGATATGGGCTAGACAATGGGTTCCAGGACACACCAAAATAGAAATAAATTAAGCTTCCTTTCATAGGTCCTGAATCCTTCTATGGTATCAGCTACAGAAAACCGCTATAACCAGAGTAGATCAGGAACTATCCACAATAGAAAATATCTCATCCCAAACTTTTTAAAAGGAGTAGGATTAACAACTCAGATATTAAAACTGTATCACAGCAATAAATAGGGACAGAATAGATGATTTGGACCGCGAAGTATATGATACCAAACATACAAATTTGATGTTAGGAAACAGGTGGCCAGATCTGTTGGATACGATGAGCTATCAACCAATTTGTAATTGCAATTCGTGTTTTTCTAATCAAATTGTACATGATAGTTTGCACACCTCAAAGGCGATTGCTTAATGCTGATTTAAAGTTCGGATTTAAAATTCATTGTTGGGAAATCATCGAATACAATCCATATCAAGTTTCACAAGGTATTGAAATGGAATTTTTGACAAAAATTAGAGAAAATTTTGCAAAAATTGTGATTGTGATTCAATTATAATTATGATATGCATCAATTTGCAAACTTAGGAGCTCATTTGAATCAACCAAAAGGACTGAATGATAAAAATAAAACTTGAGTCGTCCAATATGATCCAGAAACCCGAAAACATAGTAAGTTGTACGTTAAAGAAGATGGATATCATCAATCAACAGCAACTAAAGCTTTCTACGAGGACGTTTCCAAAAGGATCTGTACTAGGATTATGCGTTGCGACAGGGGTGGATTCTTCACCACGACATTTACTAGCACATTCGTCGTTAAGAGCTCAATAAATATATTTCTGGAATCTAAGTAAGATTTTAACATCGGTAGACTTCCAAATTTGCTTCAGGAAGCTAAAGAGAATTCCAGGGTGGTTATTGTGGAGGTATGACCATTTATAGGGTATACACAACGTTTATAAACAAATTCTAAACACGTAATTTACGAATCTTCTAAACCGACCAAGAACCGTACGCGGCTAAGTGCTACTACATCTGATAGATATTAGATTCTTTACTTAGAACGATTTATTCCGAAAGGAAATATAAAATCTGATGATATGGTTAAAGACTATTGGAGAAAATGAAATTCATGAAACCCACCCGACGTATTTTATTTATAAACAGCGTATATCAAAACTAATTTACTATACTTCAACCTGTTTCGGTGTTGTTTATGAAAATTACATCTCATGTTGGAAATTTGTCACATTTATGATTAATATATTATATTTTCAATATTCTCGCAACGCGAATAATCACAAAAAGACACCGAAGAAGTCAAAACTTTGATTATGTGCATGAATGATGCATTAGCGTGTTTCAGAATCAGTAACAAATATCTATATGTCCTGACAAGCATTGAATTACATCTTATTTGAATAAATCTATGTAATTTATCTTCTGGTGAAATTTATTTTAATAGTTATATGGAATAAACTCGATAAATAAAAATGTACGACAAATTGTGAGTAATTTTCATTTTTTTTTTTATATTGAATATCGAAATGAACCAATAATAATGTATACCGGACGTCCTAAGGAAACTAGTTTACGGGGATGATCCCAGAAGTTTCTGGTACAACACAATAATTTTGGAAATATAAAAATATCTTTATTGTAGCTCAAAACTCAGCGATGTTCAATAAGTTCGATTCAAACTATGAATAATCCTAAGTGCATCCCAAAAAACCGACGCCTCCAAATGGAACCGTCTTTGGAGCCGGTTCTACTACTTATTTTGTTTCTGGTGATATCTGATGTTCAAACTAAGTCTGCATTACCAGTCGACGATCATCCAATACCACTTTTTGGATTTTCTACAACATTTCCGGAGTCGTCACCTCATTTGGTCGACCACTACGAACCTGGTCCTCGCAGGTCCCACCGCCTCGCTTAAACTCTGCTATCCAAAAGATTTTACTATTGATAAAGAAGGAGCGGTCTCAACCAGAGTAGAATCTAGTTCAATTTTTATATTGGCGTGTGCTAAAGCCTTTCAAATAAAAGTAAACAACGTGGCGTCTTCAAATTTCAAAAATATGTTGTATAGATTGTGTACTATATGCTCTAGGTCATTCCGGGCACTTCCGGAACCATCCTAGTATATATCGAGGTACAGAACCGGACTAATATATTTCATTTGAATCTATACAGAAAGTAGAGAACGGATTCTTCATACTAGATTCATTTCAAGCGTTGATGGAATGATGAAAAACTCTTGGAAGAATGATTTAAATCCTTGGGGGTAACCCCATTAAGATTGAAACGGTCTTATTTACAAATGAAGACATCTCATGAAGGAACGCGATTAAACTGAGTTTTTAAATCAAATTTACACAATTTGATTTTTATGGTTACAAAAATTCAGATTGTATTCAAATTTTTTTTGTGTCACTCTGTATTTTCGTTATTATGAGCTGTGACATGAAAGAGAACCCACGCTGTTATGTCTATCAGCGCCATCTCATGGGTCAACGGCCGTTCTTTCTAGAAAATGTCTTACGGACTTGAGTCGAGTGAATTTTATATTATAGAACAAAAATTTTATTCACTATTTGGAATGTTTTTTTTTTCATAAACGATGCTGCGAAGTTTAAAATAAAATAACTAACATTGTAAAAAGTTTTCGAAATATAAAAATTCCCTTGGACGTTTTATAATATAAAAAAAAAACAAATTATAAACTTTTTTACATTATAGAAAATAAACTAGTTGCTCTATCCCCTATCCAACTAATAATTATGGTAATATTCATCTTTCTCTTCGACCTTAACGACTTGAGATCGTCTTAAACTGATAGGGGAGAGTTGGGTAAATAAATATTTAAATATCTACTTTTTCCAAGAGAAAAAAGCGACATTTTCTTCTAGACTTCTTCAAACATATTTTAATATGTTTTTTGTTGTATTAGCGACATCCGTGAAAGAAAACAAAACTCATACAGAATGATTATTATACGTATTAAACTCACGAAGCACTTTCTTGCTTAGTTTGTCTAGAACAAAGTAACCCAGAGATCACCACGTGGATGTGACTGATCATTGAACTCCTCCACGTCCAACTATGTCAAATTCCCTTTTAATTTCAAAAACTGCCATCAAAGTTTGTGACTTCAGCTTTGGTTTTCTCTTCTGTGAGCCCACTTACAGACGAAGAAGCCTCAGTTACAAGCTTAATTCATCGTTTCACTGCTTGTGTGACAAAGAAATTTTTACTCGGATTGCTTATTGAAGATCTATAATACGGCGAAAAGCTGTTGGGTTACCGTTAAGTTTTGCCAATAGATCATCACTCGCGTTAAAGTTAATTGCTGGTATTTAGAAAGTTTCGGCACTTGAATGAGTTTCTTGCTTTCAATATTTTTCGCCTCCCAGTTTCCTGGAATCTACTTCCATTCATCGAAGCAGTACTGGAAGTCTTCTTTGGTGAAGGCCTTTAGGAGTTCTGCCGTTTTTGCTTTAGCGCTTCCATCGATTCAAATCGGGTCCCCTTCAAAGCAGATCTTTTTCTAACCCTTCAAGGAAATCTGAGCAGACCCGTTGACGCAATGGCATTTGGTCAGGAATCAGATTTTTTGGCACCTACATCGCACAGACTTTTGACATGTGTAATTGACAACGTGGTTTGTAATTGACAATTTGGTTGCTTTTGGTCACTGTTTCCAGAGTTGAAACAGTCACTTGGGTGCTGGTCATCTTCAGTGCTTCCTCGGTTCTTACTAAAGCGCTTACACCACTCAAAAACACGCGTACGAGATAGAGAATTGTCCCAATAGATCTGTTGCATCAATTTATAGAGCTTAGTCGTAGTTTTTTTTCAATTCGAATGGTTTTCGGCACGAGAAAAAGACACTTTCTTTTTAAACCCGCGCGCAGTCTCGTTATTTAATAACCAGACCTCGTATTTGTTGTTTTTAAGGACGTGGTTTGGGTGATAAATCTATCCAACTATCTGATTTTAGATGCTTGGCTATTCAAAAAGCAAAAACTGCACCGAAAGAAAATAATTTTCCCGAAAAAATGATAAACAACATTCGAGAAAAGTATAAACACACACTACAATCATTTAAAAAACAAAACAGAAAATTCAAAACGTAAAACTTTTTCCTTACCATATGTACAAAGATTTTCCCAACAATTATCGAATTATTTCGATAAATACACCAAAAAACAAAGGAATTAATATTATACATCAAGTGCCTTGTACTAATTGTGATGCTGTTTACATAGGGCAGACATCCAAGTATTTGAAAAATAGACTGAGAGATCATCGATGCGATAAAAAAATAAAATTGCATTAATAAACCATGAAATATTGAAAAAAAAACATAAATTCAATTATAAAGATTGGAAAATTCTTGAAACGGAAAAGAGAATTTTCTAGAAATTGTTAATATTCATAAGAAATGATGAAAAACATCTAAAATGATTTGAGTAAAAGTTATAGATCTATTTTGTGAATTCTAATAACTAATAATTCAATATTTGAGATGTAAGGACTAAGGAAAAATTAATTACAAAGTTCTAGTTTGATTTTGATATTCAAGATGATCAATATAAATACGCAAATTGTCTAAAAACAAATTTTGAAACAGTACAGACCTAAAATCAAGAACATTCAGAAACTTAAACAATAAAAATGTATAGCAAATTCAAATCGCTTAATTTGTTTTTATCAAAAAAAAGTGTCCCGCTTCCCCCTATTCGTTATACGGTGCTGGAACTTCTTTTTCCACCTTGCATATACCTTGGTAATGACGTACCTCCCACCTCATACCAAAGATATAATCACTCATGTCTAAGAAAACACTTTAAAAAATGTCCGGGATGGGACTTTGATATATTGTTTGTGTTGAAAACATCCAGAATTTGTTGTAACGTCTTGTCAAATGTACCCCCTCTGCATACCTATTAGGTTTCGGTTCGTATACCGGGCCACACAATAATATTCGCTTGTTGATAACAATTTTCGTTCTTCCAATATCAATTGCAGATTGTAAAAACCCTCGCCGACAATTTTGTTTGATCTACCATAGGCGTAGATACCTTATTCTATAAATTTATTATTTTTAAAATTCTTACGCCACGAAAATCATTATAAATTGGACAGATGCACTTGGAACTTGAAAAAAATCATCGTCAACTTGCTACAAGCTGAATATTAAATCATAAAACGTAAATAGACGAGTGAAATGTAAGGGCGTTTGGTTTAAACAGGGTACCAGACTTAAACTGAGCCCTTTTTTGTAACCCTATTAGACTTTTTCATTATTATCATTATTATATCTACCTAATTGTTCATTTGGTGTGTTTTTTCTTAATGATTTAATACATTTTCCCTGATTACCTTTTAAAGAACGGTAATATTTTAGAAACTTTTTGTTACAGGTTTCTGCAACTGATCCAGATTGTGGTGTAAACGCTATGGTAAATTACACCCTGGGTGATGGTAATACGAGAAATAAAGATTTTTCAGTTCGTTCCGAATCTGGAGAAATCTGCATCAGTTCTACTTTGGATTATGAAAAAAGAAATGTGTACGAATTTCCGGTGATCGCTACAGATCGGGGTGAGTTAAATTAAATAATTTACCGAACGAAATCTATTTTCTATCCCTCCAGAGCATTAAAACCCGTAAAATCTATTCGTGAAATAAATAGATCCTCAATAATAATTTTGAGTTTCACTAAACGTTGAGTTTTTCGCCCAACTATACGAGGATCCGGAACTACCACTCCCATTATTGGAAAATCTTCGACCAACGAGACATTTTTTCAAATCTGGGAACAGATAATTGTCCGAGGGGGCTAAATCTGGCAATTGGGATGCCGGGTGTGTGAGCTGGTGCGTGGTGTTGATAAAACAACACTTTGTGTACTTGTGTACTTTGTAATACATGAAGCAACTACCGCCATCTCTATATCATGCTCCATACTTCAGTTAGCCACCATGATTAACTGATTTGACATCGTCGGACTGACTTTTTGAAAGTATTTAGAAGATTACGCAAAACAAAAATAATGAGATTCGGAAATCAATGCCAAGGGGGAAAGTATGAATTTATGGTAAAGTTTCTGCGTTATGATCAATAATAGAGAAAGCAGGTGTACTGAAATTGAAGAAATGATAATTAATACAAATAGAAACTTCCATGCTCGTAGGAAATTGATGGAAAATGAACTACTGACAAAAAGAACGATGACACTAACAACAAACGATGAAGAAAAATAGACAGAAGACATAATTAACGAATTTAGTGTTGTAAACATCAAGAGGTTGAGCCTTGTATGAAAAAAACGCAGCAAATCTAATAAAAAATGCTTTGAAGATGTAGTAGATGATCTAAGAAGAGTAGGACTCATAAACTGGCAGGAAAAGACGGGAAATATCAAGTAAATAACCAAAATAATCAAAAAATATTCTAAACCATCGATGCATCATCTGTGGACGGGTATTCAAAACATTATTCTGATAGCTGTGGGGCATAATCTATCAGCTACTTATTTATGAAGTGCAAACAAAACAAAAGGTACAGATCACGATGTCATTCCTCACTATCGATATACCCACGATAACGTGCATCTTCACCATACCCAAACACCGACTCCAGCATCATTTTTATATAAATAAATAGAGATGGGATTGTTATTTTTTGTCGGTGTCTTTTGAAATCGATAGAAGCTTTTGGTTTGGACCACGTTATTAATTTCTCACAGATTACAGTGCCGTACTGAATATAATTATAAATTATAGGTCGAAATACACAGAACCGTACTAGGAAATATTTATTACTGATATGCATTAGCTTATTTTACAGTAAAACCAAAATAAAGATGATTTCGATACTTAGGCGTACCAAATTCGGTGCACATTCATTTTGAAGATATATTTTATGATGTAAAATCTACAAGCAGCTTTGAAATAATCTTCTAAACGATTTGGCACGACTTGTTTCGAGTTATTGACCAAAAAGAACGAGGATTTTAAATTAAAATTACTTTCGCGAATCTAGTATAGCCTGGTGAAGATAATAAGTCTTTGTTTGCGTCAATCTTTGGCTTAGATATTGGGAATATTCATTCTCTTAGGTTTTCACTTGAAAGAAAAAGGGTTTTTCCTTCTCGTCTTCCGCGACTTTCATATTCAGTTATTTCCGATCTGCGTCTGAAGATTCTTTATATTATAAAAATCAATGTGGATTATGGTACCACAGCTATGATTTTTGTGACATCTTTCATTGGAATAGTGACACTTGGCGCCTCAAGCCTTCACCTTCGAGAACGAAAACGTCAAGTTAAATTTTTTAGACGTATGGCACTATTGTAATAGAATGTGCTCTTCCTTGCTCAAGACAGACTTCATACCGATGTTCCTAATGACTTTATACGATGCTTTCCTTTGTTGAAAAATAGGGATATTTTGCGCTCTGATTCCAAAATTGGTTTACAAAAGAAAATTCACTTGAAGGACTTGAGTTTGTGACCGCCTGGTACCAAAAGAGACACGGCCAACATATTAAAATCTTTAAACCAACCAACCATCCAGTGTGTGTCTGATATCGGAGGGAATATTATAGCTTCCACAACGCCTATGGTATTCATTAAAGCACATCTTTTAGCCTTCAGGTCTTTCATCAATTCATCAATGGTTTGTGGTGTCCGTTTGAAAACGGCAGTTTTAGCCATGCCCCAGAGTGTGGGTATGGAGACTGTGAGGTGTGGAGACTGTGAAGGATAAGAAATAAATCAGTAAATCTTGGAACGAATCTGAAAATTTCCTTGAAAAAGTTGACAATCTGCAAGTTGCCCCGTCCTGCTGGACAAAATATCCAAATAAAGCCTGTGTAAAGTTTCTATGTGCAACTGTTGATTGAGCGCGATTTGGGTACCATTTCCTTCGATAAAATACTGAGCGTGTCCTGAAACATTCACTTTTGTACTACGCAAAGAAACATCTTGAGCCTTATTTGGTTTGGTAATTACCAGAAATCGATTTGCGCGATGATTTACAACGCCCAACAAATGGAAATGTGTTTTTCAAAAATCCTGACGCAATATGTCCCTCTTCTGCCATAATCTCGAAAATGTTATTGTTGATATAGTTGAATGAAATATAAAAATGCTCCTTCAGGATTCTTTGTTTTTAAACTACTATGAAACGCTGGCCTTGTCTAGGTGGCTTTCGGAATTTCTAAGATTATTGTTGTAGTTAACTGTCCTTGGACGTTCTGAATTATTAAACCGTTGGATGAATTGATCATACGCGTATCGCAGACTTACGTAGATCGATTCCGTATGCTATTAAACGCTATATGCGGCGTCCGACTTGAGCGTAAACGTTCCGATCGACGTCTGAACGCCGGGCACAGCGTCAACGGTCAATACATCTCATACGCTATGGACAGCGTCTCGACAAACAGTGCTTGCGTGATATATTAGTGATATATAGCTTATATTACTTTAAAAAGATACAGAAGACGACTGCATACAAAGAAAAACCAGAGTATCAAGGCACCGTTTGATTTATGAAAAGGATTTTTCCAAATTTTGATAATAAAACACTTAAAAAACAAAAATACTAAATGTATTACATATTTTCGTGTCAATCAAGATCAATTCAAACATATTGTAGAATTTGTGCGGGAATATATGATGCAACTGTCATCAAAAAGTCTATATTACCTGGAGATAAGTTGCCTGTCGATTTTATCGTATAATGTACAACAACATTGGACCGATTCAATCAATAAATCGTGATGACGTCAAATACGCCGTAATAGTACATCGTGACGCGGCGTACGGCGTGACGCTGTACGCAGCCGACGGCGTTTATAGGAAATCATAGCTTTAGACCGTAACTAATTTATTAATTAAGATAATCCTAATATTCGTTTATTTTTTAATTCTAGGAGGTCTAAGTACAACGGCAATGGTGAAAATCCAAATAACCGACGTCAACGACAACCACCCGATCTTCTACCCATCGGAATACAACGTTTCGCTTGGAGAAAATGGATCATCTTCATCGACTACGATACCGGTAGTAATAGTAGCAGCTACCGATTCCGATTCGGGTAAATTCGGTACTATAACCTATAAAATCGTATCGGGAAACGACGCCGGTGTATTTAGAATAGAAAAATCTACGGGGGAAATATTTATTAATAGACCTACGTTGTTATCGGCTAGAGGACAACCGTATCACAGATTGAACATCAGCGCCGTCGACGGGGGAAATTTGAAATCATTGAAAGACGCCGAGGTGTATATCAGCGTTATCGATTCCACTCAAAGACCACCGATTTTCGAACATCCCAGGTACATATATACGGTTAGTGAGAACGTTTGGAAAAATACAGTCATAGGGACCGTCAAAGCAACGGTATTCAATAACGGTAAGTGTGAATATTTCCCGATATTTCTGATTATCATGAAGATATTATTTGAAAAAGGGTTTAATGATTAGTTTTTACCTAAAATTCCACCATAATCAGTAATCGTTATGAATTGGGCACGAAAAGTTCAGGTGTGGTACCCTGTTTAAACCAAACGCCTTCACATTTCACTCGTCTATTTACGTTTTATAATTTAATATTCAGTTGTAGCAAGTTAACGAGGTATAATAATGATTTTTTTCTATTCTGATCAACAATGAACGTGATCCGGATTAGTTTTCGAACAATTAGTTCATATATTTAACGCAATTTACCCCAGGTGACAAAAATATCGTTGATATTGAAGTCGAACTTAATATTTGTTATAACTAAGGTGTAATGTATCTAAAAACAAAAATTTAAAGACCCAAATTGCTAAAAGTTTTTTTATGTGAAGTACAGGCGTTGAAATCTATAAGTAGATAATCAAATAAGCGTAAAGTCTCCAAGAATTATAGATCATAGGCGTATCACTAATCTAATTCATGAAAATATTAATTTCTTAGGTAAAAACTAGTTAATAGATCGGTTAAATTACGTAAGACAGTTTTAATTGTAGAAAAACAAAAGTTTTCATGGAAACAGTATAAAAGTTTGTGGAAATTTTACTATAAAACAAGATATAAATAGCAATTATTATTTTATGTTATCAAAACTAGAAAATCAAGTTCGTCTATGTTTCCTAAGTTATTGAAGGTCGAATTTTACGATAATTTTATTACTAATTTGCGGTTTTAATATCCATAAAATGCATTTAAATCGGTAAAAAAACAGTTTTAGCGTAGTTTTAAAGATTTAAGTTATTTCAGGGCCGGATTAAGCTAGGGGCTTGGGGGGGGCTATAGCCCCGGACCCATCATTTGGAAATCATTCTGTATTTTTTGATGTGTTGATACCACAAATCTAACGTATTGATATTAATTTGGGAATTTTTCCGAGTTTCCGAATTCCTTAAGGGGGCCCCGTCATTATTTTAGCCCCGGGCCTTATAAATCTTAATCCGGCACTGGGTTATTTATATACCGAGGTACTTCGAAAAATACGGAAACCGGGTCATTGAACTGTGAAATATTAGTACAGGAAAATTAGGGAAACTGTATTATTTTTAAGAAGCGATATCATGTCTGTAAAAAGAAAGATATTGGAATCCAATTATTTTTTTGGTTTGGTCGTAAAAAAAATGACATCGAAGTTGTAGGAAATCGAATGGTGTATAAAATTATTAAACAAAATTTCCAAATTCTCATTTTTAGTTTTTTAAAAATTGATAAAAACAAAAAAATTTATAGTTTTTTTCAAAATTCATTAATTATACACTTTCACGGTCACCTGGTTTTTTGGCTCTAGAAAATCGAAAAATGGATGGATTTTAATGATATTGGTCTCAAAGTGTTCCATTTTACGGCGGATTTATAAAAAAAAATATGAAAATTAAAAAAAATAAATATTTTTTACAGTTTCATGACTTTAAATGCAAAAAAATGACTTTCTACATATAATTCTTCGTAACTGTTTCTGACGTCGTGGAATCAAGTTCGTATATTTTTTTTCGCAATTTACATAAAAAAATAAATATTTTGGAAAAAAAAAGTTTTTCTACTATTTAAGGTGTAAAACTATTAAAAACCGCAAATTCAGCCACTACCCCCGTGTTTTTCATAAATTCGTCGTAAAATGGAACATTTTGAGACCAAAATTATAAAATTTATCTATTTTTCGATTTTTAATGGTCCAAAAACTATTAACATTGAAGAATATAGTACGAAACTATTCACGAAAATTGATTGTTTTTCATCGATTTCATTTTAAGCTATAAAAACTGAAAAAATCATTCTTTTTGGATTTTTTTTTAAATTGTTTATTAATGTATGTAGAATACAAAAAAAAATATAAGAACTTTATCTGATAATGAGATAAATATTTTGTTAAGGATTATTTTGCAAAACCGTTTTTTTTACGATTTAAAACAGTAAAACTATGAGAAATTTTCATTCCAGCTATTTCTACTAATTTTTTTTATAAATCCGCCGTAAAATGGAACATTTTGAGACCAAGATCATTAAAATCCATCCATTTTTCGATTTTCTACAGCCAAAAAACCAGGTGACTGTAAAAGTGTATAATTACCCAAAATACATAATAAAAAAATCTGTAATTTTATAATTTCGCGGTTTTTTGGTTCTTGAAAATCGAAAAATCATCCGATTTCAATGAATTTTTTTTGAAAATCTTCGTTTTTACGGAAAATATTATGGGAATAAAAAAAATTGAAAATTTATATTAATTTCAGGGCTTTAAATGTTCATGAAATTGCACTCATTCACGTATAATTGTCGATAACTTTTGTCCAAATAATCAAATGAAGTTGTTATATTTTTTTTTCATAACCTACACAAAAAAACAAAAAATTTATACAAAAATGTTGATTTATAATGTTTTTATAATTAAAAATCATAACAATTTCTCTTTTCTCACATATAATCGTTTGTACCTTTTTTATTAAATAATTATTAAAACTATATGAACAAAAACATTCTTAAATTCTTAAAATCACTTATTGTAATCAAGTGTCCAATATTAAATGTTTTCTTCTTTTTTTTTCTTCCATTTTCTGATTTGGTAATTGTCCTGTCCCTCGATGTACGTAGATTTCTTGCTTCAGTATTGAAATACTGAAAAATCGTGACCGCACGAATCCGAATAACTGCGCCAATTATATTTTCGATGTCCGAAAATGTATTTTTGAAAATTTATTAGTGAACAGAATTAATTTCACAAGCGAATTAACTGCAATTCATTACCAAGTGTGTACAACGATCCTATTTTTATATTAAAATAAATTTTGTCACATGTTTACAAAATATA
Source organism: Diorhabda sublineata (assembly GCF_026230105.1). Lineage (NCBI taxonomy): Eukaryota > Metazoa > Arthropoda > Insecta > Coleoptera > Chrysomelidae > Diorhabda > Diorhabda sublineata. Next base: position 2,805,521 of record NC_079474.1, on the reverse strand, counting down.
ATTCGTATTAGTTTTTAGAATATTCTAGATTTTTCTTCATGTAATTGCTCCATCCCTAAGAATGAAAAATAACGGTGATATTTTTCAGATCCTGTTCTATGGTTCCTCTTCTTTCTTCGAATTCATTTTCTTTTTTTTTTTTTTCTTCAATTTTCTGATTTAGTAATTGAAGTCCTGTCCCTCGATGTACGTAGATTTCTGGCTTCAGTATTGAAATACTTAAAAATCGTGACCGCACGAATCCGAATGACTGCGCCAGTTATATTATATGTTTACAAAATATGATCTTTTTCAAATTTTTTTTCCAAAATGCTTTTTTTGTGTAGATTAACAAAAAAAAATATGTAAACGACGTTTGATGCTTTGTAAAAAAGTTATTAACGATTATATGCGAAGAAGTGCGTTTTTTATGGCATTTAAAGTCGTAAAACTATATGAAATCTCCAGATGAGATATTTTTTTTTCATAAATCCGGCATAAAAACAAAGATTTTAAAAAAAAATTTCATCAAAATCGAATGATTTTTCGATTTTCTAGAGCCAAAAAACGATGGGACCGCTAAAGTATAAAATTACCAAAAAATCTTATATACATAACTTTCTTAAAGTGCGTTGACCTTTAGAAAACACAAAAATGCCATCATGGTCACATATATAGGACAAAAGGACAAATACTTAAAATATAGCAAACGACAAATCAGCCCAATAATTTAGTAGTTCGTAGAAATCACCTTCTAAAGTTCCTAAATTCAATATGCTGAAGCGTAAAATTCGTACAAAAAAAGAATCCATGCTGTTTATTAGTAAATTCATCAAATAATTTAATTCATCTCATAAATTCGTTCCTCAACGTAAAGAAACATCAAATTTTCCGCGAAGAGTTTCAAATTCTTCTTGCAAAAACGCCGTCCTTGAAATCAAGGAAAAAATCACAGGGTATCAGGTCACATGACCTTGTGGGTCACTCAACGAATCTTCACCCGCAGCCAAACTCCATTCTGGATGAAAATTGTCCATTAGCCAAAGTATATCTTCGAGTAGTTCCAGATGATTTTGCCCCAAAAAAGTACGGACCTACAAACACACTCCAGGCAAATTTAATTCTTCCTCAATGAAGACGTGAAGATTTTCGTCGAATCAGTACACGCAGTTATTTCGAATTCTTGAGCTGCGGATCATCCTGAATGCGTCCGAGGTACCACTCGCAAAATTTTAATGTGCGAATGAAGTTTTAATATTTTTCGAGCACGCATTTTCTACTTTTGTAATTGATTTGATAAAAATATCTGATTGTCCTGATTAATGTCGCGAGGATTCAGGTGTTTTTTCTTATATCCTTTGCACGAGAGTAAAAGAGATAGAACTTTTTAAGGAATTGTGAATCAGGATGAGAGATCTATTGGTTACAAAACGCAGAATTAGTTAAAAATGGGCACAGAAAACACCTCGCGGTTTTATAATAATTACATAAACTTTTTCTACAGTAATTTTAGACTTGTACAAAGTCCACTTCAATTTATTGTTGTAAGTGTATCAAACAACGACAAGAAGCGAAATAATCCACAAAATAAACATGAAATATTACTTTCTGAATGATTTATTTATAATATAGCCAATTATTAATTGCTGATAATAAATTACTTCCAAAGTAAAGTCCCGAAGATGTTTCACGTTGTTGTTGTTGATCAGCGATGTCCAATAAGTTCGATAAAGCTCCTCTTTGACCACCGAATCATTTTTTTCAAGTCTGGCAACAGATAATAATCCGAAGGGCCTAAATCTGGCGGATAGAGTGCTTGGAGTAGCTTTCCTTAATGAAACGTGACAATTTTTGCTTGATTTCTTCGATAAATCGTTGCAATATATTCACCGTTGTACAAAAAATGTTGTTTGTATTTCGTGTATAAAATTCGTTATTCCACGGCGAGGGAATTTTTAGCCTCAACCGGCGGTTAAATCAACCCAAGCATGTGCCTTTAAAAGAAAATTATTCATTAAAATATAATTATTGTTTTTTCTCGTTATAAATATTACGATTTTATGGAATACCGCAAATTTATCGCGAATATTCTTCCTCATGACCATTAGGTATTCCGAAATCATCGATAACGATCTTCAAATACATTTCATCGGTAGTCTTCTTCAAAAATACGCAAGTAGCAGACAACCGCATCGCTTTTAATGTGACTTGCCGCTTGTCAACTTCCCCGTCTCTTCTGCTCCGCTCCCCTTCTTCTTCGCGAAGCTTGACAAGCACTGACGACCCGTTTGGTGAGCTTTTGGGGGTTTGAAACAACAAACCAACTTTTCACCACGGCCATAAATCTTCGTTCGGTGACAGCCGGTCTGCGATTTTCAATAGGTTGTTGCTACAATCGAAAAATTCACTAAAACTGGGATATTTAACGGAAATTAGTTTCGAGAAATATTTTTTTATTAAAAAATAGCGATTTTTTTTCCATTATTTCACTATTCCTTACGATTCCTCTGCTGTTCTTATCTTCAATTAACAGTTGAAGAAATTGATATTTCGTATTTTGAATTACATACTCTAAGTATGCCGTTTTCCTTTTTTTTTTTAAATAATTTCAAAGAATTCTCGTTGTTTGTTATCACGTCTTAATATCTTTTCATTTTAATTCCATCAATATCCAACCTTCCATAGCATAGAGCAAAACCAAAGACATTTGATGGACCTTAATAATACATTAAGGTCAAAGTCGTAATAGTTAAACACTGTTGGGCTTATTTGATGCCTAAATAATTAAGTATTTCCAAAAATGTATTATCACAAATATTGAAAATAGGAAATTGAAAAAAAACTTCCTTGAAATATCTCGATTTGAAGTTCAGTACCTTGGAACGTCATTGTAGGCGTTAAACGCGTTTTTGGGGGTCTTAATGTCGGAGTTTGGGGTTCTATTTGGTATCTAATTTCCAGGGTAGATTTTTTGGAAAGTCAAACATTAAAATTTGGAGGAATGAGTATTATAGAAGCTTAAATTTATGCATATAATCTGTTCCTCCAGATTAATATTGGTTTTAAACAACTATTCCCAAAAACTTTTCAATATTTTCCACATTTTTTCATAAAATTTCGATTGTTCAAAGCCCCCATTTTATCTCTAACATCTTCACCTATTTCATCTTCTTTTTTCTCGTCAACTAATCTTATAATAGTACTGGTAATGATGATTTTCCAATCAAAACAACTTCCGCTCGAAAGTACGTTTCCATTTGAGTACTAGCTACAGATATTCAAGAGTTTACCACATCATCTTCTAGTGTATTCGATAATTTTAGATGAGAAGTGTCAAAAATACCTTTTTGGCAAAGAAAGTAAAACCCAAATTATGGTTTGGATATGTTACGAAGAATGGGAGAAAACAAAAGGTTTAGAAGCAAAAAACAAACAAAAACGAAGACCACGAAGCAAGAAAAGAGAAAATTGAGATTTAAATATTAAATGGAATGGGATAAGAAAAGAACGGAGGATCGAAGGGGCTGGAAAAAAAGCTTAGGATTAACTAAATAGTACCCAAGGATATCCCACGAAAAGTTTTTATCCAACTACTTAAACTGGATTATGAGAAAGTCTTACAAGAATTGGTGAGTGATAGCTACAGGATCTAGCTCCTTTGGGTGCGGGGCAACAAGGACAACGACAACGACCAAGATCACCAGGATCATCACATCTACCAATGGGCCTAGAGCACATTCAAAGTCATTTAGGACACCATCTCCATGCTATAGGTATCACAGATTTAGTTGGTGCGCGGAGAAGGACGAAACCGCAGACCACGTCATCTGTGATTGTCCAGCATTGCCACGGACGCGGTTCAAACACTTGGATAAGGCCCGTCGAATGTCTAGTGACGTCGAACCTTTGGTAATTTCTCGAAAAGTTTTCATCATTGTTGTTTCCAACTACTTAAGCTGGATTATAAGAAAGTCTTACAAGAATTGGTGAGTGATAGCTACAGGATCTAGCTCCTTTGGGTGCGGGGCATCAAGGGCAACGACGAGGATCATCACATCTACCAACGGGCCTAGAGCCCATTCAAAGTCATTTAGGACACCATCTCCATGCTATAGGTATCACAGATTTAGTTGGTGCGTGGAGAAGGATGAAACCGCAGACCACGTCATCTGTGATTGTCCACCAGCATTCACTAACACTTGGATAATACTCACAGAATGTCTAGAGTCGTCAAAAGTTTCAAACTTTTGGTAATTTCATGTGATTAACGTTCCTTGGGGGCCAATTATCCTATTAATCAACCAGATGTTCAAATTAGCTCAAAAATGTTTAGGAGTATAGAATGTGGATTTCTAAAAACATATTTCCAGAAAAACAACTCTGTTTAAAACATTTACGTTGAATAAGACGACAGTTTTTAATTGTTTGGTTGCATTTTAAGAGAAACAAGTTTATATAAAAGTCATTTATGTTTTATAAATGGCGTCATAATTCTCGATGTGTTAATAGTGATTGTAATCTTCATGGTGAATTTTACTACCATAATAACTATAAAACGGCCCAAAGTAATTGCGTTTCTTCTGTTTTTCCTTTTAAAATTGATATTACATACTTTCAACTAGGTCTTAGGCTACGTTTTCATTACATTCAATCTCCTCATTTTAGATAATAAAATTATTTTCGTATAAATTTCGGTGTTAGAATTGATGGTGTCGTGTGTGAACCTATTGAGAGCCACTGATTTTCGCAATCGTCTACCAAAAATTCATTCCTATTGAATTGCGTTTACCGGACGCAACGAAGGCCCTTCTCGAATACAATGGCCATCTCTTCACTTACTACCGAAATGTCGTTCGAGACATACACACACAGACATACATAGCCATCTGTAAAAATAATTGCCCCTCGACGCTTCAGGTACGGATTCAAAAAAAATTTGTTGCACTTGACCATTATTTCGGTCACAGATTATGAATAAATAATAAGTATTCGAAAGCTCGGAATATATTAGAGTTAGTACACTTTGGTGTTTAATTTTGCCACAATCCCACTACGATAACGCTCATAATCTAGCAAAAACTTGACATATTTATATGAATATGTAATATAAAATTTGTATCTAGGTTTTACTTGTCCTCTATTACCAAATCGAGCTAGGAATTGTTTTTTCCCTGGTGGTGGATGCCACCCTTTCTCAGGGGGATGCAATTTTTCATAAAAAAATAATTACGGATATCGGTAAACTGGATAATTCTACGCAACTTTTGATCCATGAAGTTTTTTATGAAAGTCAATACTTTTCGACTTATTCGCGAGTGAAATTGTCGGTTTTCTGGCAAAAAAACACGTTTTCTGACGGTTTTTTTTTATTGTCGAGAGCTAATTGGTGAAATGGAAGTTAACGTACAATAATCAAAAGCCAGTTTTTCGTAAAAAAACATCAAACTCACAGAACCTTTTTTTACAGTACTTGGAAAAACTTTGTTTTTGGTTTTTCATAAAAAAATCGGACTTGAAGTGAGAAAATAATTTCGCAACTTGGGGAAAAATCGTATTTACATCAAAACAATTCAAAAATTATTAACGATGCAACCATTATTTCGGTCTCAGATTACGAATAAATAATAAGTATTCGAAAGCTCGGAATATATTAGAGTTAGTACACTTTGGTGTTTAATTTTACCACAATCCCACTAAGAAAACGCTCTTAATCTGTAATATAAAATTTGGATCTTGGTTTTACTTGTCCTCTATTACAAAATCCAGCTAGGGATTGCTTTCTCCCTGGTGGTGGATGCAATTTTTCATAAAAAAATAATTACGGATATCGATAAACTGGATAATTCTACGCAACTTTTGATCCATGAAATTTTTTATGAAAGTCAATACTTTTCGACTTATTCGCGAGTGAAATTGTCGGTTTTCTGGCAAAAAAACACGTTTTCTGATGGTTTTTTTTTTATTGTCGAGAGCTGATTGGTTACGTTAGGTCAAATCCTGAAATGGAAGTTTTTCGTGAAAAACATCAAACTCACAGAACCTTCTTTTACAGTACTTGGAAAAACTTTTTTTTGGTTTTTCATGAAAAAATTGAACTTGAAGTGAGAAAATAATTTCGCAACTTGGGGAAAAATCGTATTTTCATCAAAACAATTCAAAAATTATTAACGATGCGCAAAATTTAGTGGAAAACAATATTATCTTTCCTAAAAATTTTGATAAGTTATGGCCGTTTTTAAAAACTGCCTAACGACATCAAAGGGTTCAAGCCAAAGCGCTTCTCAAAGGACATCGGAACTTTTTTTAGCATAAAAAATAAAGTATGAGAAAAAAATGTATTAAAAAACTTGTTTTTCAGTATATATGAAGTATATTTTATTCGCTGTTTAGTTCAATTTGCAATTTGAAGCCCGTCTTTAATATGTACAGATGTGTTGATGATTGCATATCGATCTAGCATTGCGCGCTTACGTATCTCGTAACACTAACTCCATCTTTCTTAATCTCATGCAAAAAGAAATTCTAGCGAATCTAATCAGCCAAAAAAGTCAGCTAAAGAAAATGTGTTAATAAATTGAGGTTTTTAAATCGAAATCCGTCCCTGTGTACCTTTTCGCAGTTGTTCTTTCTTTCTGAACTTGTCATCTTATGAACGTGAATCCGTTTTGCCTAAATGCTAATAAGGCCCTATACAATTGGCAACACAAAAAAAAACTATCAAGCTATTTATTACCACGTTATTTGATTTAATTAGTATGCTTGGGTATTATGTTCGTTCTGGGTGTACAGAGCGAATGTTTAAAAAAATTATTTGTTTCATCAATTGATTAATTTTTAGTTAAATACTTATAAGTCTTCATTGATTGTCAAAATATTCTCCATTAAGATCAATGTCGAATTTTATGATGACAATGACAGATTTGACATATTCAAATCAGTGTTGCCATATATCAAAAATTAATGCCTAACCTACGACATTGTAACACCTACTTTTTCTACAATTTTTTTCTCTTATTTATAAAAAAATTAACGCGTAGTATCGAAATATAATCAGAATATTATAAAAAAAACATCTTACTTGCTTGGTAGAGACTGAATTTCTAAAAAAGAAGTCTTGGCCTCCATTCTACATAGTCTAGTTAATTAAGGCAAGGTCGAATTGACAAGAAAGAAGAAGACAAGCGAATTTACGAGTTGGACAAACAAAGGTGACGATGCGAATGAGCATCCGATTCAAACGACGAAACTTTTAAATTTGTGTGGGAAACAATCGCCGTTAATTGAACGAATCAATGTCATCTTGTAACGTATGAAGGCTTCATTATCTTCTATCTCCGTATTTATATTTAATGCTTATTGTTTTTTTTTGTGTTGCGGAGAACGTTGAATAATTTGAGTTAATGATGTCGAGCTCCGTGCGATGTCAACGAGAATTATTTTAAATACTTAATAATCGATATCAACTTCATATTAAGGAAGTTCGTTCTGGCGACTTTCACGTCAAATATTTAAAATCAAATATTTAAAGTCAAATATCTAAATTCTCTTTCTCTGCTTGGTTAAGAATCCACGTTTCGACTTCGTACCAGGATGGTCCCAGAAATCGTCGTCATGAGTTCGTGTGATACTCGCAGTTGATGGTTTTACCTTTTTCAATCTAGTCAATGAAAATTATTCCACGCGCATCCCAAGAAACGGTCTTTGCCTTCTTTCGAACCAAGTCCTCCCTTTTCAATCGATTGTTTTTATTTCGTCGTTCCAAATCTGGACTATACGGTGGTTGAGGATGCAATTCGAAGGGTAATTCGTTCAATTTAAACATCGTTGTCATCGACTTGTGAATCGGTGGATTGTCTTGGCGAAACAGTCCAACACATGAGGCCGTTTTTCCTCGATGTTTGCATTCAAACGATCCAACAACTCTCTGTAGTATTCTCTATTGATTATCTCTCCCTTTTTGAGATAGTAAATGAACAATATTCCATGCGTACCCCAAAATACCGAAGCCATTAACTCCCCAGCTTACTGTTGTACCTTTGGACGCTTCGCCGGATGAAGTCCATTCAGATGATGATCGTTTTGATCCCAGATTGAAGTGATGGATCCATGTTTCATCCAATGTCACATATCGACGCAAAAATCTGATTTATAACGTGTAAGCATGGCCAAACACTGCTCTGCATCATCAACATCATGCAATTTTAATTTACGAGTAGATATAACCAATTTGTGGACTTTTTGATGTTTTCTGGAGTAATCATCTCAATTGGACGACCAGAACGTTCACCATCCTCGGTGTCTGTACGACCACGTTTAAATTCAGCAAACAAATAATTCTTCTCGATCGAGCTGAGTCCGGATAACACTTTTGAAGCCATTGCTGAGCTTGTACAGAATTTTTTTATCAAGAATCATCAAGAAGTTTAGGATCAATCCATTATTTTGAAATTAATCACTTTTCCTGACTAATCGAAATGCTGGTTGGATTCGACAATTGCAGTGCCATCTGTGTGTCATTCACTCGACTTATTGAGTGATGTATTTCGATCTCAATTCCTTTTCGTTTATCTGCCTCTTCGCGTCTTCTGCGTTATTCTTCTTTGCTGTTTAAACTGTTTTTGTCGTTATCTGTAATATTTTTTGTTTTGCTTTTAATTTCTTCTTTATATTTAGCATCCAATCGTCCTTTTAGCCTGTTTTAGTTTCTGCGGTTTACCTTCCACGATTGAATTTTAATATTTTTGTTAAAGTTCCGGTTAAAAAACTAATTTCGTTTGAAGAAAACTGATTATTTTTTTTTTGTTCCAGTTGGCAGATCCAACGTGAGATATTCCATTTACTCCGGGGATCCAGACGGTTTGTTCAGCATAGATAGTTTGACGGGCGTCATAGCTACTGCGTCAAATTTAGATCACGAAACCAAATCTAGTGTTCTATTGAACGTCCAAGCAACCAGTGGAGAACCACCAGTATACGGACACACCCAGGTATTTATACAGTAACTGTAATCGCGGTCTTACAGTCTTGAAACCGAGATCAACTTCTACACAGCGACGTAGTTCTCATACTGTCCAGGTTTTAAGTTTTCTCGAAATAACCAAAGCGCGGCGCTGCTATCTAGGGATGGGGGAGTTACTTGGTAGTCCAGTGAGATTAACCATTCCCTCTACTCACGTTTCAAGACCTGTGATTGTGATACATTTTGACTATACACTATACATAGTGGCTCTAAACTAATTTGTTTCATTTTCATTTGTTATTTTAGGTGAATATAGAGATAGAAGACGTAAACGACAACGCTCCCGAATTCGATTCGTCGATAGTTCGTATTTCGGTACCGGAAAACGTCGAAATAGGTTCCCCTCTATATTCAGCCCACGCCAAAGATAAAGATTCCGGAAGTAATGGAATAGTTAATTACAAAATTATCAACAATCCTTACAGCGGTTTATTTAAAGTCGATACCAAGAACGGAGATTTAACCATTACCAGACGTTTGGATTACGAAACGTCGCAAAGACACAGCTTGGTGATAACTGCTACTGATAACGGTGCTCCATCTCTATCTTCCAACTTAACTGTATTGGTTGAGGTGCAAGACGTTAACGATAATGCTCCGGTATTTGAAAGGAACGAATATTCTTTGAGCATATTGGAATCGCTCGCAATTAATACTCAGGTAAGTTATAAAATTAGACAGGTTCATATGCATCAATGCACTTTTGTAACAAAAGTTTCCAAAGCTTAAAGATCCCAAAAAAGGTCAAAAAATGAACAGGAATCACACGTTGTCGAATCAGGAGACTTGTATGGACGTAAAATGACTGTTACCTTTACCAGAAATTACCTGGGATCGAATCAGGAGACTAGTATGGATATTACGTTTACCAGAAAGTATACATGGTTCAATCTGTAGAATAGAGTGGACGTTGAACATTATTGTTTACAAATATAGGAAAAATAATCAAAGAGATTATGGAAAACGTAACCAAGAAGCATGTAGAAGTAGAATTATGACACAAATTGGAAAAATGAACGTGCTAATAAAGATGAATGGTATCCAAGATAAGATGATTCAAAATACAAGCAGGTTGAAGATGATTATAGATTATAAGAAAAAAAAAAAGAACTGGAAGGAAAAAGAAAAGACCGGACGTGGCAGGATACAGATAGATGAAGTGATTTGAAAAACCGAAATTTCGCCACACGAGTCTCTTAAACTCATTGGTTACGACCATAACGAAGATATTACCGAATTTACTGATAAAGAAGAAGAAAAAAATGAAAATAAAAGTGAAAAAACATTAGTTTGAATGGAAAAATTGATAGGAGAGATGCACGAGGAACCGGAATCGCCCTCAGACACCTAAAAAAGGAAAATTGAAGAAGCTAATTCAACAGGTGATGTTAGAAAAGAAAACAACCCTCTAGTTAATCTGTGGGGGTGAAAATTTATGCTACTATCCACTAAAAACTACTCTATCTTCTCTACGCTTTACAATCAACCTTCGGAATAATCAACAAATTGGATACTACAGAGAAATTTGAGTTTCTAATCTTCTACTCTATACAAACATTACTCTCTGTATTTTCCAGGATTCCTTCAACTATGTACGGTATTTCAGATCTGTCTACATCGAAGCATCAACCTTTTTAAGATCTCCTTTGTTATTTGGACGTAAATTTATCGTTTTTATCTAATAATCTTCATGCCTGTTCCGTCCACTGATTTTCCAATTCTATTTTGTATCTACTCCGAAGTTTCCATGCGTTATATTAATTAGAAATTTGTTTTTCTTTGCTAGGAGTCATCAGTCATGTTTTACGTTCTGTAGTAGTTTCCTGGTCCATGTACCAATTTGCTGTAACTGTTTATTGATCCTCAAGCTGAATTCCTTTCACTAATCCTTACTTCCGAAGAAAACTCTGCGTACTTAACATCCTTGTTGGTGAATATTCGCCGGATTTCCTAGTTTCTGACTTGTGGAAGCCCTTAAGCGTATGTGGTACTCAACGAGTAATTTTTTTTCTCTTGAAATGACTTAGATCAAACGTGTTCCTCTCTCAATGCTTCCGACACGTGTCTAATCACCAATCTGTATACATCTTTCGACTTAGTTAAACCAGCTAAACACAATTTGCTTCTGAAGGAATTTTATCATCAAATTCGTTCTAAACTTCGTCAAATCGAAGTAGATATTCGATGGCGAGTGTACTTTGAGAATGATTCTTGGTTTAAGCGTCAGCATTTTGAAAAAACCTAAGTAAGCATCTGAAATTTCGGAAAATCACGTTTGAATTTCTAGTTTTCTTTAACACGAAACAACCAGATTTTGCTACGTAGAGGAACAGCCACAATATGTAAAATCTGCTCCATTATCAAATTTTGTACACATAATGGAAGTTTGTAATCAAATTCTTCAAGTTTTGTATAGTTTTGATCATTTTTTTCAAGGTAAAGTTACACGTGAAACAAATTCAAAAACCGAGTATCTTCTTATATACCCCCTGTATAGGAATCAGCCGCGCTTTACGGTATTTCATAGTTTTCCGTTTCCTTTATAATAATTTTATAATTGGAAAGACGGTATCTATTCTTTATTTATATTTTACTAACCTCATTCTCGTCACATCAATCATTCCGGATTTTTGTATTTTTCTCGTCGAATTTCTAGAAAAAAATGTTTCCTCTATTTATGGGAAACAATTCTAAATAGGTAGGTTCTTTTTTGTGAAATGAGTTGCAAAAAAAATTACCGCGTTCACGGTACGGCAGTGAAAGAATCCAACCGTGTCAAACTTATATAAAGTAGCATACGTTCGATTTGTTATACTTTTTTTTGTATTTTTAAATCAATTACTCATTAGAAACGACGTTATTCGATGGAATGTTAGTTATTCTGTCAAATCACGTCATGGAAGACTCTAGATTTTTTTTACAAAAACCTCTATAATAATTTGTAACGTTAAAATACTTGGATTCCAATTACAAAATAGTTTGTAACTAATCCAGGATCGTCGCAATATACATGTAAATAGATTACGAATCCAATTAAATATTTTAGAACCATAGAATATCTAAATGGTTGGTCTCTCTTACAAACGAGACCAACGATTACCTACACTACACGTCAATTGTTCTATGTTCTGGATAATGAAAGGTGACAGATGACAAGTAAGAGCGTTAACCTTTGCAAATTTTATGTGAAAAGGATTAGGAATAAATCAAAACAGACTTTTTTATTTTGATGTGTTGTAAAAACAATAATTTCATTATAAAAATATAAAAAAAACTTGTAAGAGGCTATAACCAGGGCAGCCTTAATAGAATCTAAAATAAAATATGCATTTATTGGTTCTAATTGAATCAATTATGTGGTGTTCTTAAATGTTAATTAAACTTCATATTTTTTCTATTTTGGGCCCTTTATTTCTTAAAACTATGCATTAAACACAAAAACAACGAAACAAAAATTTTAAATACAATTTAAATCGCGCGGTTATAATTTTTTTAAACTGTGTAAAATGTATGTAAAATTTTATAATACCTAATATTCCGTGAGACGGGAACATTACAATTCTTATTTTACTACTTATTAGTGGTAAATAGTAGTAGTAAATTTTGAATGTCGAGGCCATAGAAGTTTGCTAGAAATGGAAGTTGGTTAGTCATTCTGATTTTAAATTTGTAAATTATGACACTTCAGGGACCTTAACTGAGGGTCTCAGCAGTAATAAATCATTAAAACTTTCGTATTTTTTTTATTTGTTTGTTAATAATTGCTGCTGTAAAGTACCAGGTACTATTTAGACATAAATTATTTTTGGGTTCCAGCTAGAACTCTTCAAATTCGTCATTGTTATTTCAATTTCTAGTACCTATATATGTTCAAATTTCATTTCTATAACAAATATTTTTATTTGTGTGCTGCCCTGATTATGGTAACATATTTACCGAAACGTCAAGACACCCAATTACGTTACTTTTGTAAAAAACATAAATAACTCTGCAAAAACTCAGCTCTCTGGATTGTTTAACTTATTCACCCAGTATATAGATAATTCTATCAAAATACTTTCGTTAAATATGTCGATGTTAACCATATAAATAAAATACAAACAATTAAAAACTTTCTCTTCTAATTACCAATTCGAAGAAAGACCGACCTTTGGAATATTAGTCATAACGATTATCTCCATTTTGATTTGATTCATATAGATATTGCTGCTGACGTATTAGTCACGTGATGGAAGATCTATACCGTTTCTAGTTTATCTATTTTCATAAATATATAGTTAGGGAAATAATTATACGCATTCTCAAGATTTTGTATTGAAAATATTTGACTTAGTAAAATTTGTTTTTACTGTCGCATTCACTTAATATACATACAATCTACTTTCTTTGATTACATATCTTGCCAGTTTATATGTATATATGGTTATTAGTAGTAGATTCATTTTAAATATTTTTATATTTTTTTCTGTGTATATTCAGATACGATTATCTTGCAGCAGATTAAATTAAAAGACGATGACAAAGCTATTATTTAATATCGAAGTAGGTGCATCAAAAAACGTCCAAATAATAAGGCAAATATCCTCTGATACTTCACGAATTTACATAAGTCTACTAAAATCCCGCAAAACAAACAATGGTCTATTGTTTCTTAACGCCTATTGTTGCCGATGTTATTTTTTATTTTTATTACAATTTTTATATGCGGATAATGAGAGGTTTTGCTAAGAATTTCCTGGCTTTTAGCTTCTTCGAAATCAATACGACCTTGTTACAATTGAAATGAAATTTGTTCTTCAACCTTTGAATGATAAAGTCTAAAAATATAACCGAAGATACAAAACACATGGGGATATCGCGTACATAACCTATAAAAGTTGCGTGTTGATAGCGTGGCGGTTATACTGTGAAATCTAATAGAATAGTTTGTATAATAAATAAATAATATATTGAATATTTTATGGAGGAAGTAATTATTTGTTAATCACACGTGCATAATTATTCGTAAAATTATCCATTAAATAATTAGGTATAGATACAGGAACTTAGTTGGAGGTGGTATTTTCCACGCAGTTTCGAAATACCATCTAATTTTCGTCAATTTGAAAAACGCAAAGCATTTATGACCGTAATCGGTTCTGATTACAACTGACTACATGTAATTTATTGGTCATATAAAACGATTTTTTTTTATTAGTAAACTTTGTTTAATAATCTTATTCAAGTTCAATGCCCCCAAAGTATATTCATTAAATGGTGAAGTTGTGAGAGTTTTTGCTTAAACATGACTTACGAGAATATAATCAACATTACAAAAGCATTACAGCTCGAAAAATAACAGTTTTTTATTATTTTTTTGTTTCATACAGTAGAATTTTAATCAATAAAAGATATTTTACAGTGGGCATTTTTTACTTTAAAGTTATGATATTAGGATAACTTGAATTGTTTTCATTTCAATATAGTAATAATATTTATTCTAAAGTTAAAATATGATTATGACAATTCTTAGGTACTTACATCAAATTTTCTCAAATATAAATTGAAGTTGTAGTTTTTCATATGTTTTCATGTTGTTACTATTAGTCCCAGGGCACTATACACCAATTATTTGTTAATTTTTTCAATGTTTATAACACAAAAACAAATAAAACACTAAGGAAAGCCGTTAACTGTTTACAAACTCACTATTTACTACCCTCAATTTACCGCCATTTTGGTAAGAAGCGTTTTAGCGGGAAGTTACAACCAATAGTTTAAAACTTGATTTTAAATGTTATAATAATTTTAAAAAACTACTATAATAATTTTGTAAGTCAAATTGGAGGTATATATTATTTCAAAATTTTAAATTTGTCAAATACTCTTAGCTTCAGATACAATTGCGGTGAAAATAACTTTTTCCCTCCTGTGAATATTCATCTTTTTACAAAGTATTTGTTCGTAAAATTCGTTAAATTCAAATACTGGCAATTAAAGTACGTAATGGTAGAGCAATTAAGTGAGTAAACAATTGATATATTGTTAAGAAACGTGATAATTCTTACAATAACTAAAAGTCTAGATGTGTTGGAATGTAAAAAGTGTTGTCTGAATCTAAATAGAGTGGGCGTGTTTGTTGTTAATGTTTACGCGAAAACAAATTAATGCTTCGACATTTATTAATTTTAAATAATGAACGTTGTGGTTACCAACCGCACTTGTTTACGAATTAACTGAATAATAATATAATAAACAACTGCCGAGAATAAATAGTTGCATACATACCAGGCGTTACTAATAAGCAAACAAATTAGTTCCAAAGTAACAATCTTAAATAATTAGAATAAGAAGAAGAAGATAATTTCAAAAAATTTATTTGGGTTTGTGGGATAATTATTTTAAAAAACTGTGGTAATTAATATATTACTAGTGAATATCGATCATTCTAGATTTATTGATTTTTTCTAATTATTGTAGATACTTCAGCTTACAGCCATTGATGCCGATAGCGGAAACAATGCAAGAATAACGTACAGACTTATAACTTCGAATTCATCTCATGATACTGATAATCAAGAAATTTTCGGAATTTTTCCCAATAACGGTTGGATTTATCTGCGCGCTCCTTTAGATAGAGAAACAAAAGATAAATACGTTTTGACCGGTGAGTGCAATAATAATAATTTATAAAACTCTCTGTTACCAACTATTGTTGTATTTTTTTTCAGTTGCTGCAACTGATAATGGTACTCCGTCAGAAACAACCACTACAAAGGTGCTACTAGAAATCCTTGATGCTAATGATAACGATCCAGTTTTTGGAAACGATTCGTACGAATTCAGTATAGAGGAAAATTTAGGAAGAGGCACTTTAGTTGGGAAAGTGTCGGCCACGGACGCGGATATAGGACAAAACGCTGCAATCAGATACAGCTTGATACCATCAAATAGCAGCTTTCAAATCAATCAAATCAGCGGTAAGTTATCTCAAATAGGATATTTTAAAAAAGTCAATTAAGCAAAAATTTTAACTGTAACATTTTTTAATTGCAATATTTATTGTTTTAATTGAAAAGTCAACTGCAAAATTGAATGTTTTACATATAAAACACAGTGTTCCATCTGAAACATTGAAAAAGTTTCCTATTTAAACAAAAATCAATTGTTCCAGCTGCAAAATCAGATATATAGCAAAGAAACAAACTGTCTCCACTATTCTGACTATAACATTGAAAATAATTTCAATTACTGTTTGAAAGTTAATAATAACAAATGCAAAATGAGCCGTTTCACCCGCAAAATTCGCTGTTTCAACTGTTCCAACAGTAATACTAAAAATTCTAGCTGAAGAAATAACTTTTCTTGCTAATATTTTCAAAAATCATAAATCAATTGTTCCATCTGCAAAATGTAGTGTTCCAACTGAGTTGTTACAGCTGCAAAGAGTTGACTGTTCCAACTGTAATATTGAATATTCCAACTGCTCCAATTATAACATCGCATACTGAGTCATCTTCAATAAATAATAATCTTGATTTTGAATATCATAAATCTATTGTTTCACCCGCAAACTGTTCCAAGCGCAAAATGAGTTATTTCATTGCAAAAATTACTGTTTCAACTGCAATATTGGATATTCTGACTATAACATTGAAAATTCTAACTGTAAAACTGCCGTTTCAAGTAATTTCATCTAATGTTTGAAAGTGAATAACAACAAATACAAAATAGACTATTTCACCTGCAAAATTGATTGCCGTAACTGTTCCAACAATAACAATAAAAATTCTAGCTGAATAATTGACTGTTTCAATTGCTAAAGTGAAAGTACTATATTCAAAAATCAAAAACAGTTGTTCCACCTGCAAAATAGAGTGTCCCATCTCCAAAATGAGTTGTTTCCCTGCAATATTGACTGTTTCAACTGTATACTTTTTGAAATAAATTGCAATCAATTATTTTTTGAAATTAAATTATACTTTCAATTCAATCATCACCAATTAATTGTTCCACATGCAATCTTGAGTATTACGACTGCAAAATTTAGTGTTTATGCATAAATCTGACAGTTCCATCTGCAAAATTCAATGTATCGTTTCTTAAAACGCTTTATCCCTATCTAGTACTTCAAATTGAATCAATTTGAACATAATAAATCAACTGAACCACCTGCAAATGCAGTGACTCAATTGCAAAGTTGATTGTTTCAACTGTATAATTTTTGAAATTCATTGCTATCAATTATTTTTTGAAAATAAATGATACTTTCAATTCAATTATCACCAATTAATTGTTCCGCACGCAACATTAAGTATTCTAACTGCAAAATTTATTGTTTTAGGTAGAAATTTGACTGTTCCGTCTGCAAACTTCAATGTATCGTTTCTTAAAACGCTTTATTCCTATTTAGTACTTCAAATTGAATCAAACTTATCATTTTGAACATAATTAATCAATTGTTCCACCTGCAAAATGCAGTGTTTTAACTGCAAAATTGATTGTTTATGTATAAAACCATACTCTAAAATAAACAACCATCATTTGAAAGTGTTTTCTTATTAAAAATAGTGCGTTTCATCTATAGTATAATGAAAAATAACATTGTTGAGATGAAAAATATTAAATAGGGTTTTCCAATTGCAAAATTAAGTGTTTCGGCTGTAGAATTAACTGATTTTTGTATGAAACTTCTGCAAATCTGGATTTTATTGAATCAAAATCTGTTTTTTTATTATGATAAAATTAAATGTGTGTTGTAACGAAGCTTCAGCCACTTTGTACTGATTTCTATTATGATTTCAACGGTATAAACTCAGTTGCATCAAACAAAGAATGTTCAATATTAATTAGTGTTTCTTTTTATTAAATTGTGTATCTACAACGGTTTTACAAAAGTTTAATATCTTCTCGATGGAAATACAAACAAAAGCGATTTCATAGGGCGCTCCCTTTCAGCCCCAAGAGCGTAATTGAAAGAGAGATCCTGTTTAAATAAAAAAAAAATTTTACCTGGTATTATTTCCCGTATTTTAGTTAATAGTAAATCCGTGTATTTCTTTTCTGTGTAAACTTTGAGTAAAAAGCATCTTGATTTCGTAAGATGTCCACTAAATGAAATACAAATAATGTTGAAAGCTTTAGTTGAACCGACATCTTTACTTATTACATTTGATGATTTTAGTGCAGTCATTATTTCAATATATATTTACAATACAGAGTGGATTCTACATAACTATCGTTTTACGTTGTGTACGTACATCTGTCATTTGTCAATAACGAAAATTAAACGCTGTTACTAAACAGTTCAATAACACCCGTTTTTCTTTCAGTATCAGTATTAATCGAATATTATCTATGGATTGAAAACAAAACGTTAAAATTTAATTTCTTGCTCGCCAACAAAAGGCATTACACCGATTTTTATACTTCGAAATTTTTTTGTCGCCAATCGACAAAAAAAAGTGTTAGATCGCATTCTATAAACTGTTTTGATTGACCGCAGCTCTATTGTCCGTTAAGTATTAATAAACTATCCGTGGTGTGTACCTAATCGATTGGTTTTACCATCTTAACAGAACCGGATTCTAATATCTCACTACACTTTATGACGTATTTGTATTTTGATAAATAGAAAAACTTGTCTCCTAAGTCCAATTTTATAACCTAAGGTAAAACCAAAGACATTTAATAATTAAACTTCACTTGTAAAATAATAGAAAACAGAACGTCATCAGGTTTTATATCTGTTCTGTGTTTCTGAATCTACTTGTTTTGTGTCTGTTTATTTGATAACTGAATCATTTAGCTACCACCTTTTCTATACGTTCTGTGTTTCGCGTTTAACGGTTTTGTAACGCAGAACATTATTTCTTCATATTGTCAAACGCTTCTTCTTTCTTGATTCACTTTTGACAGCCAATATTCTTCTCATTTAAAGGGGAATATTTGTTTGTGGTTTCCAAGAGTTGTTTTCTGATGTATAAGTCTGATTTTTGTTTTGTAAATTCGTGCTTTTGTTTCTTGTCGCAGATATTTGTTTCGAATCACGCGAACTTATTTCCTCTGGTTACCCGTCCTCTTATCCCGTCTTCTACGTCTCCATAACTGGTTACGTCAATTCCAAGGTACTTGAATTTCATTTTCTGTTGTATTGTTTGACCTTCTACTTCTAATTTGCATGTAATGGTCTCTTCTGATGTTGTCGTGCATGTGGTTTTTAATTGGTATTTAATAATTGTTTAAGATCATCTTCATTTTCGGCTGTTGGGCTGGCATGGATTTTGTTTACGTTCACCATTAATGCGAGCCAACCAACTTCAAGGATTTCTTAACCAATTGTCGTAAGATGGGATATTGGCCATCGTAATCATTAAGAATTCGATTCTGTCCGTGAGATTTTCTATTTTTCTTTGCCTCTAGTTGACTTCTTGAATAGAAACCTCCACGTTATTCCTCACGTATATCGGTTTCCAGAATATTACCTTCTCCTTCGAATAGTTCTATTTGGTGAGTTCATCTCGTATCTAACGTTCTGTACGCTCAATAAATACTCGTTTTTGTTTGTATTTGTTTCAAACTTCTCGACAGAACCATGGACTATGTGTGTGTTACCATAAAAATGGTAAGTTCATGGTGGTATTATTGCTCCTAGTTTGTAGTTAAGGTGCTGTTTCAATAGAATAGGAAACAGAACGTCGTCAGATGTTCTATTCGATTCTGCTTCGTGTTTCGAGCTATAGAAACATCTGTATACCGATATATTTTCCTTACAGGTGAAATCACTACAAAAGAATCCCTAGATCGCGAACAGAAACAGTCGCACGACATCGTCGTAGAAGCTAGAGACCAAGGAGTACCGTCTAGAAGTATTAGAAAAACCATCGTCGTAACAGTATTAGACGTAAACGATAACGCTCCGGAAATAGTAGATCCTCAAGAAGACGTCATTAGCGTTCGAGAAGAACAACCTATCGGTACCGAAGTGGTTAGAATAAGAGCTGTAGACCTAGATAACGGTCTCAACGCTTCAATAACTTACTCGGTTGTAAAAAATCGAGATTACGATGGACATAACGTATTTTCCATAGATCCCGTAACTGGAATTATCAAAACTCGCGCCGTACTAGATCACGAAGAAAAAACAATCTATCGATTAGGTATTGCGGCTACGGACGGCGGTCAACCTCCCAAAGAAACCGTTCGAATTTTGAGAATCGAAGTTTTAGATTTGAACGATAACAGACCGACGTTCACCAGCTCGAGTTTGGTATTTAGAGTGAAAGAAGACGCTCCAATTGGATACGTAGTTGGATCGATATCGGTATCAGAACCGACGCACGAAAATTCGTTGAACGGAGCCGGAGGATACGTCACTTATACGCTAACTTCCCTATCGACGGACGTTTTGAACGACGCTTTCGATATAGATAGAAGCACCGGTACTTTAGTCGTCTCCAGACAATTAGACAGAGAAACCCAATCGGAATACAAGCTAGAAGTTAGAGCTTTAGATACAAGCGCTATGAACAATCCGCAAAGTAGCGCGGTTACCGTAAGGATAGACGTCGCCGACGTCAACGACAATCCTCCCAAATGGTCCCAAGACCCGATTACAATCCAATTGAACGAAAACACCGATATCGGTACTGCTATATACAATTTCACAGCTTCGGATCACGATACCGGTACAAACAGCGATCTACGATACGGTTTAACGGAACAATTTCCACGGGACGGGAGTTTTTCCATCGATTCCTTAACCGGTACGTTGATTCTAACCTCGAAACTCGATTTCGAAACGACGCAAGAATATACTTTAATCGTATCAGCAACCGATCAATCTTATAACGTATCTGAACGATTAACAGCTTCGGTTACGGCGAAAATATCGATACTAGATACCAACGATAATCCGCCGGTGTTCGTTACACCCTTAACCGTCGTTTATATACCGGATACTACCATCATCGGTATGACCATCACCCATATCGTAGCCATCGATAAAGATAGCGGCGATAACGGTAAAGTCAGTTACGTTATCACTAACGGCAACGAAGAGGGAATTTTTTCTTTGGGATACGATACGGGATGTTTGACTTTGGCGAAACCTCTAAGTGGTGATCGAAAAAATTTCGTTTTGAATATAACGGCCAACGACCGCGGCAGTCCAACTAGGAAGGCTACGGTGGAATTGAAATTGATGGTTCGCGGTTCGGTGGATAGCGTTCCGAAATTTTTGGAAGCGCAGTATATGATCGAAGTGTCGGAAGATGTCGCCGTCGGATCTGTCGTGACGAAAATGTCGGCCAAAAGTGGATTCGTAACGGAAGGTATGTCGTTTTAATTTATTTTTATCATACAAATTTGAAATATTGTTACACTATGATTTACACTGTAAAAATTAACACTGCGTTAAATATGGCTTCTGTACCTCTATGGTTACTTGTATTGCTCGCCGTTTATCTTCTATATGTCCTTGTAATAATTCTAAAACATTAAAGAATGTTCCTAAAGTGTCTAGTACTAGATAAACTTCTGTCCAGTTATCTGGAGTAACTTCTTCTTGAGAACAATCCTCTGGAGTAACTCTAAATGGAGTAACATCTGAAAGAAGTTCTTAGGAACATTCAACTGGGATAACTTTTTCTTAAAAACAATCCTCTGGAGTTACTTCTTCTTAAGAACAATCCCCTGGAGTAACTTCTTCTTGAGAACAATCCTCTGGAGTAACTCTAACTGGAGTAACATCTGAAAGAAGTTCTTACGAACAATCAACTGGAATAACTTCTTAAGAACATTCCTCTGGAGTAACTTCTTATTGGAAACATCTGGAATAAATTCTCAGGAACAATCAACTGAAGTAACTTCTTCTTAAGAACAATGCTCTGGAGTCACTTCTTCTTAGAAACATTTGGAATAAGTTCTCAGGAACAATCAACTGGAATAACTTATTAAGAACATTCCTCTGGAGTAATTTCTTCTTGGAAACATCTGGAATAAATTCTCAGGAACAATCAACTGAAGTAACTTCTTCTTAAGAACAATCCTCTGAAATCACTTCTTCTTAGAAACATCTGGAATAAGTTCTCAGGAACAATCAACTGGAATATCTTCTTAAGAACATTCCTCTGGAGTAACTTCTTATTGGAAACATCTGGAATAAATTCTCAGGAACAATCAACTGAAGTAACTTCTTCTTAAGAACATGCTCTGGAGTCACTTCTTCTTAGAAACATTTGGAATAAGTTCTCAGGAACAATCAACTGGAATAACTTCTAAAGAACATTCCTCTGGAGTAATTTCTTCTTGGAAACATCTGGAATAAATTCTCTGGAACAATCAACTGAAGTAACTTCTTAAGAACAATCCTCTGGAGTCATTTCTTCTTAGAAACATCTGGAATAAGTTCTCAGGAACAATAAACTGGAATAACTTCTAAAGAACATTCCTCTGGAGTAATTTCTTCTTGGAAACATCTGGAATAAATTCTCAGGAACAATCAACTGAAGTAACTTCTTCTTAAGAACAATCCTCTGAAGTCACTTCTTCTTAGAAACATCTGGAATAAGTTCTCAGGAACAATCAACTGGAATAACTTCTTAAGAACATTCCTCTGGAGTAACTTCTTCTTGGAAACATCTGGAATAAATTCTCAGGAACAATCAACTGAAGTAACTTCTTCTTAAGAACAATCTTCTGAAGTCACTTCTTCTTAGAAACATCTGGAATAAGTTCTCAGGAACAATCAACTGGAATAACTTCTTCTTAAGAACAATCCTCTGGTATAACTTCGGAATAAGTTCTCAGGAACAATCCTCTGGAGTCACTTCTTCATAGAAACATCTGGAATAGCTTCAGCTATTAAAGATCTTTGTCTTGTTTTCCATATACTTCCATGTATAATGCTGTCGAGTCCCGCAATATCTCCAATTTCGATAAAATGTGGATAGAGGCTTGGTCCTCTACGTAATAGAATCTCTACTTTTCCAAAGTCTCTATTTAACAGTTCTTCCCCGTTGATTGTTCCGTTAACTAGTTTTTCTTTATCTACCCTCTCTTCCAGTGTTTTTTCTCTATTTTTTTGAAGTAAATTCCCCAAATGGGAAACATTAACAAACCAGTTTCATTTCTGTAAACTCCAGTTTGCTCCAGAACCCATTGGAGTGTATCTAGCTGATTTAACTTGTGCACACATTACTAAACCAGCTTGGATCTTATGATATTCGTTTTTCCGCTATACTTTTCAATTATATATGTAGATTTAGAATAACATCTGGTCCAACCGTCTCTCATAGTTTCTACTATATTAAATTATAACAGATGCCGTTAAATGGCGTGCGGCTGTGTACCCGTCGCAATAATTTTTACAATTATCAAAATACCAAAGATGAAATTGGGCAATTTTTGATTATCTTTTTTTCGTCTTTCGTCATATCATAAATTTTTGTAAAAAAATTACCTTTTTGACTATGGAGTTTCCCTAATCACATTCTGGTAGTTTTTCGAATTGAAATTTCCCTATTACATTTTCAGGACACAATCTAACATTCGTGTTACCTTCTGACGAAACTTTCGACATAATTTCATCTACCGGTGAAGTTATAATTAAAAAACCCTTGGACAGAGAAAAAATAGAAACCTACATAGCTACGATTTACGTCAGCGAATCCTCTCACAAAACCACCCTATTCGATACGACGACGTTGGTAGTAAAAGTGACGGACGTCAACGATAACTTTCCCAAATTCCAACCGGGCTCTTGTTACAAACTATCCGTGCCGGAAAATTCCGATACGGCCGTCATTCACACGATAGTCGCCGAAGACGAAGACGAAGGCGCCAACGGTGAAATTTATTACAGCATAACCGGCGGCAACATCGGAAATAAATTCAGCATCGACGTCAAAAGCGGCGAAATATCTTCCAGACCGTTAGATAGAGAAAGCCAATGGAGATATTCTCTAACTATAGTGGCTAGAGATCGAGGGAATCCGTCTTTACAGAGCGACTGCAATTTGACGATTTTCGTTGAAGATCAAAACGATAACGATCCGAAATTCGATCTATCCAAATATTCCGTAGCCATATCAGAAGACACGCCGATCGATACCTCAGTTTTAAAGGTACACGCTTCGGACGCCGATCAAGGAATCAACGCCAGGATCATATATTCATTAGCCAACGAAAGCCATTGGTTATTTCGGGTCGATAATAAAACCGGAGTTATCACTACCGTTGGGTAAGTTCATATTTTGACTTGAAATTTATTTTTATTATCAATTTTTACGTTATAATTGAGAAATATGTTCGTTTTTATAATTTCCAAGTCTGGCAACGTTGTTTAACTAACCCAACTTAGTTTTTATGGTGGCAAATTATTAGTAGAAGAAAATCTATCTCAACGTTGACAGTTTTTGGTAGTCGTATGAAAAATATTGTTCTTTAATCGTCTTACGATTAACATAACCTCAGCAAGAACTTCAACACCATGAGGTTATGATATCTGTGTACTCTATTTTCTATTTTCTCGTTTTCTTTATCTATTTATCCATCTTTTTAATCTACATTTAACTTCTTTTATCTTCTGTTGCATCTTTCGAGGTGGTGTGTTTTCCGTAGTCAAATTATTACGATTAAAAAGGACCTTAAAGAGTTATCAACTACATGAACATCAGCAACATCGAGTAGTTCCTCTTTTTTCTTTTGGAATTGTTTTCTCAGTGTATTGGTGCTTGGTGTGGAGAGTTTCCTTCAAGATTTCACGCGTTTTCTTGGGAAATGGTAGGTTTCTTCCTAAGTGATCCTTCTTCTATCTTTCTTCTTCCTTAAAGTTTCTTCAATATCATTATGAAACTTTCCTTACTCAAAATTCTTCTCAATTCACTTGGGAACTTTCTTCTTTTTTCTCAATATTCTTGAGTTCCTTCTATGCTGAAAACTATGGTCTTTTCCTGGAAATCAACAACTCTGAGAGGGTTCTCTTTTCTGTTTTAATCTTGTGGAGTCTTTCCTAGTCCTTCCCATCCTATAAATTCAATAATTTTTTGGAAATAACAGGATCTTTCCTAATTGATCCCTTTCTTCTTAATTTTCTTCAATGTTGTAGTCAGTTATGAGTTTCCTTAGCCAGAATTCTTTTTATTTCTCTTTCTTAAGTGAATTCTTTACTTTTTTCTCAATATTCTTGTGGTCCTTCTGCTAAAGTTATCTATGCTCAAAATTATGGCCATCTTCCTAGGAGTCAAACGTTTATCTGGATGTCGGGGTTCCTTCAAGATTTCTGATTCATCACTTCACTCTTCCTTGGTGTTTATCTGGATGTTGGTGCTCCTTCAAGATTTCTGATTCATCACTTCACTCTTCCTTGGTGTTTATCTGGATGTCGGGGTTCCTTCAAGCTTTCTGATTCATCACTTCACTCTTCCATGGTGTTTATCTGGATGTTGGTGCTCCTTCAAGTTTTCTGATTCATCACTTCACTCTTCCTTGGTGTTTATCTGGATGTTGGTGCTCCTTCAAGTTTTCTGATTCATCACTTCACTCTTCCATGGTGTTTATCTGGATGTTGGTGCTCCTTCAAGTTTTCTGATTCATCACTTCACTCTTCCTTGGTGTTTATCTGGATGTCGGGGTTCCTTCAAGCTTTCTGATTCATCACTTCACTCTTCCATGGTGTTTATCTGGATGTTGGTGCTCCTTCAAGATTTCTGATTCATCACTTCACTCTTCCTTGGTGTTTATCTGGATGTCGGGGTTCCTTCAAGCTTTCTGATTCATCACTTCACTCTTCCATGGTGTTTATCTGGATGTTGGTGCTCCTTCAAGTTTTCTGATTCATCACTTCACTCTTCCTTGGTGTTTATCTGGATGTTGGTGCTCCTTCAAGTTTTCTGATTCATCACTTCACTCTTCCATGGTGTTTATCTGGATGTTGGTGCTCCTTCAAGTTTTCTGATTCATCACTTCACTCTTCCTTGGTGTTTATCTGGATGTTGGTGTTCCTTCAAGTTTTCTGATTCATCACTTCACTCTTCCATGGTGTTTATCTGGATGTTGATGCTCCTTCAAGATTTCTGATTCATCACTTCACTCTTCCTTGGTGTTAATCTGGATGTCGGGGTTCCTTCAAGATTTCTGATTCATCAATTCACTCTTCCATGGTGTTTATCTGGATGTTGGTGCTCCTTCAAGTTTTCTGATTCATCACTTCACTCTTCCATGGTGTTTATCTGGATGTTGGTGCTCCTTCAAGATTTCTGATTCATCACTTCACTCTTCCTTGGTGTTTATCTGGATGTCGGGGTTCCTTCAAGCTTTCTGATTCATCACTTCACTCTTCCATGGTGTTTATCTGGATGTTGGTGCTCCTTCAAGTTTTCTGATTCATCACTTCACTCTTCCTTGGTGTTTATCTGGATGTTGGTGCTCCTTCAAGTTTTCTGATTCATCACTTCACTCTTCCATGGTGTTTATCTGGATGTTGGTGCTCCTTCAAGTTTTCTGATTCATCACTTCACTCTTCCTTGGTGTTTATCTGGATGTTGGTGTTCCTTCAAGTTTTCTGATTCATCACTTCACTCTTCCTTGGTGTTTATCTGGATGTCGGGGTTCCTTCAAGCTTTCTGATTCATCACTTCACTCTTCCATGGTGTTTATCTGGATGTTGGTGTTCCTTCAAGATTTCTGATTCATCACTTCACTCTTCCTTGGTGTTTATCTGGATGTCGGGGTTCCTTCAAGTTTTCTAGTATCTTGTTTGGGGTCAATTTTTGGTATAGTTGCTGTTTATAGATGTCCCAATCGGAATCGACTACTACCTCAAGTTGGAGATTCTACTACTAGTACTTTAAGTTCATAGATAGATCAAAATGGTATCCAAACTATTATAGTTTCGTCCTCCTATTATGTCTACGAATGATTATGAGTTAGTGAAGATAAATTTGATGGTGTCTTTTTATTTTTATTTCAGTTCTTTCGATCGAGAAAAGCAGAGTACGTACAGTTTTCATATAGTAGCAACCGACAGTGGTAAATACAACGCTAGATCCCAAAGCGTTCAAGTGACCGTTAAAATTTTAGACGTCAACGACAACAAACCCATATTCACCCAATACCCTTTCAAACAAAAAGTCCTCCCTTACATTCAACCCGGTCAAATAATACTTAAAGTAACAGCTAACGACGCCGACGAAGGCACCAACGCCGATATAGTTTACAGTTTATCTAGAGGAGATTCTTACGGGAAATTTAGAATACATCCCAACACAGGAGTATTGACAACGACGCAAAGTTTAGCTAGCAACAAAGGGAAAGTGATCTATTTAAACGTACAAGCGACCGATAAAGGAAATCCGTCGAGGAGTTCGTCCGGTCTGGTGGAAATCACCGTCGGCGACTTGCAAGACGGTTCGCCGGAACTGAAATTCCAAAACGATACTTATACGATACGAGTAGCCGAAAACGCCGAACAATTCACCGATATCGTTCAAGTATCCGCTATAAGAACCGACGGTAGACGCCAGAAGATATTATACAACATCGGTAGCGGTAACGAAGATAATATCTTCGTTATTAACTCAGATAGCGGGATAATACAAGTGCGCGATTCGAAAAATCTCGACTACGAACTACATAAAACTATCGAATTAACGATAGAAGCCAAAACGGAAGGTTCGCCGTCTTTGCGCGGTTATTGTAAAGTCGCGATTCGATTGACCGACGAAAACGATAACGCTCCGAGATTTACCCAACAGCGGTACGCCGCCAGCGTCTGGGAGGGTAATAAAAAAGGGGAATTCGTTTTGCAAGTCATCGCGTCGGAACCGGACGAAGGCGCCAATTCGCGAATACTGTATCATATAGTGGACGGTAACCACGACAACGCGTTTAAAATAGAACCGGCGTTTAGCGGTATATTGAAAACCAATATCGTATTAGATAGAGAAATTAGGGATTTGTATAGATTAACTGTGATAGCTACCGACGAAGGGGTACCGCAAATGACGGGTACCGCGAGAATCCGCATCGATGTTGTCGATATTAACGATAATCAGCCGACTTTTCCGCCTCACAGTATCATCACCGTTAAGGAAGATACTTCCGTCGGAACGGTATTAACGATCGTAAAGGCTAACGACGTCGATACCTATCCGCCGTTGATTTATAATTTCGCTAAGGATAATTTCAAAAACGATTTGCAGTATTTCAGTATCGATAGGTATAGCGGTAAAGTGGTATTGATGAAAAATTTGGATTTCGAACTTTGGCGGGAATGTAAAATCGGTATAGTAGCATCGGATACGGCGCATTCGGCTCGAACTACTTTGACCGTGAAAGTTGACGACGTCAACGATAACGCTCCGGTGTTCTTACAATCGTCGTACGTCGCCAGTTTACCGGGTGAGTAAAAATAGTTTTACATTTTAAATAGATATCTGTATTAAAGCGGTTTTGTAAGTTTTTTTTTTCATTGAAATAATTTGTTTTTTATAATTCACCTTGTAAACTTTTTTTAGTTCTTTTGGACTCGTAATTGACCTCGTAGACTTTTTATTCAGTTCTATTGGGTTTATAGTTGACTTTGTAGCTTTTTTAATACCTTTTGGCATAATTCACCCGGTAGAATATTTTTTTAATTCTTTTGGGCTTATAATTCACCTTGTAAACTTTTTTTAGTTCTTTTGGGCTCGTAATTGACCTCGTAGACTTTTTATTCAGTTCTATTGGGTTGGGTTTCTGATGCCTTATTGACGTTGGGGAATTTTTTTTGGGTTTTTTGGGTTCATAATTGACCTTGTAGATTATTTTTAGTTCTTTTGGCTTCATAATTGGCGTTGGGGAATATTTTTTTGGGTGCTTTTTAAGTTTATAGAGTAGGTTTTGTAGAGTATTTTTTCAGTTCCTTTGGGTTTATAATTGAAGTTCGGAAATATTTTTTTCAGTTTTTTTGGGTTTATGATGTTGTAAATTTTTTCTTTGGGTTACAGTTGACCTTGTAGCTTTTCTAATACCTGTTGGACTCATAATTGACCTTGTAGCTTTTCTAATACCTGTTGGACTCATAATTGACCTTGTAGATTTTCTAATACCTGTTGGACTCATAATTGACCTTGTAGATTTTTTTAGTTTCTTGAGTTCATAGTTGCCCTTGGAGAATATTTTTTCAATGTTTTAATTTATAATTGGCTCTGGGGGATGTTTTTTAGGTTTAAATTTTAGTTTTTTCAGTCCTTTTGTCTGGGTTTATAATTGAGCTTTTAGAGTATTTTTGCTTTTTACAGTTCTTTTGTGTGTATTATTGACCTTGGGGAGTATTTTTTCAGTTTTTTTGGGTTTATATTTGAGCTTTTAGAGTATTTTTGCTTTTTACAGTTCTTTTGAGTGTATTATTAACCTTGGGGAGTATTTTTTCAGTTTTTTTGGGTTTATAATTGAGCTTTTAGAGTATTTTTGCTTTTTACAGTTCTTTTGAGTGTATTATTGACCTTGGGGAGTATTTTTTCAGTTTTTTTGGGTTTATATTTGAGCTTTTAGAGTATTTTTGCTTTTTACAGTTCTTTTTAGGGTATTATTGACCTTGGGGAGTATTTTTTCAGTTTTTTTGGGTTTATAATTGAGCTTTTAGAGTATTTTTGCTTTTTACAGTTTTTTTGGGTTTATAATTGAGCTTTTAGAGTATTTTTGCTTTTTACAGTTCTTTTGAGTGTATTATTGACCTTGGGGAGTATTTTTTTAGTTTTTTTGGGTTTATAATTGAGCTTTTAGAGTATTTTTGCTTTTTACAATTCTTTTTAGTGTATTATTGACCTTGGGGAGTATTTTTTCAGTTTTTTTGGGTTTATAATTGAGCTTTTAGAGTATTTTTGCTTTTTACAGTTCTTTTGAGTGTATTATTGACCTTGGGGAGTATTTTTTCAGTTTTTTTGGGTTTATAATTGAGCTTTTAGAGTATTTTTGCTTTTTACAGTTCTTTTGAGTGTATTATTGACCTTGGGGAGTATTTTTTCAGTTTTTTTGGGTTTATAATTGAGCTTTTAGAGTATTTTTGCTTTTTACAGTTCTTTTGAGTGTATTATTGACCTTGGGGAGTATTTTTTCAGTTTTTTTGGGTTTATAATTGAGCTTTTAGAGTATTTTTGCTTTTTACAGTTCTTTTGAGTGTATTATTGACCTTGGGGAGTATTTTTTTAGTTTTTTTGGGTTTATAATTGAGCTTTTAGAGTATTTTTGCTTTTTACAATTCTTTTTAGTGTATTATTGACCTTGGGGAGTATTTTTTCAGTTTTTTTGGGTTTATAATTGAGCTTTTAGAGTATTTTTGCTTTTTACAGTTCTTTTGAGTGTATTATTGACCTTGGGGAGTATTTTTTCAGTTTTTTTGGGTTTATAATTGAGCTTTTAGAGTATTTTTGCTTTTTACAGTTCTTTTGAGTGTATTATTGACCTTGGGGAGTATTTTTTCAGTTTTTTTGGGTTTATAATTGAGCTTTTAGAGTATTTTTGCTTTTTACAGTTCTTTTGAGTGTATTATTGACCTTGGGGAGTATTTTTTCAGTTTTTTTGGGTTTATAATTGAGCTTTTAGAGTATTTTTGCTTTTTACAGTTCTTTTGAGTGTATTATTGACCTTGGGGAGTATTTTTTCAGTTTTTTTGGGTTTATAATTGAGCTTTTAGAGTATTTTTGCTTTTTACAGTTCTTTTGAGTGTATTATTGACCTTGGGGAGTATTTTTTTAGTTTTTTTGGGTTTATAATTGAGCTTTTAGAGTATTTTTGCTTTTTACAATTCTTTTTAGTGTATTATTGACCTTGGGGAGTATTTTTTCAGTTTTTTTGGGTTTATAATTGAGCTTTTAGAGTATTTTTGCTTTTTACAGTTCTTTTGAGTGTATTATTGACCTTGGGGAGTATTTTTTCAGTTTTTTTGGGTTTATAATTGAGCTTTTAGAGTATTTTTGCTTTTTACAGTTCTTTTGAGTGTATTATTGACCTTGGGGAGTATTTTTTCAGTTTTTTTGGGTTTATAATTGAGCTTTTAGAGTATTTTTGCTTTTTACAGTTCTTTTGAGTGTATTATTGACCTTGGGGAGTATTTTTTCAGTTTTTTTGGGTTTATAATTGAGCTTTTAGAGTATTTTTGCTTTTTACAGTTCTTTTGAGTGTATTATTGACCTTGGGGAGTATTTTTTCAGTTTTTTTGGGTTTATAATTGAGCTTTTAGAGTATTTTTGCTTTTCACAGTTCTTTTGAGTGTATTATTGACCTTGGGGAGTATTTTTTCAGTTTTTTTGGGTTTATAATTGAGCTTTTAGAGTATTTTTGCTTTTTACAGTTCTTTTGAGTGTATTATTGACCTTGGGGAGTATTTTTTCAGTTTTTTTGGGTTTATGACCTTGTCAATTTTTTCTTTAGGACACAGTTGACCTTGAAGCTTTTCAAATGCCATTTGGGCTCATAATTGACTTTGTAGATTTTTTTAATTCTTTTTGGTTCATAATTTACCTTGGGGAATATGTTTTTCAATGTTTTGATTCATAATTGGCTCTAGGGAATGTTTTTTGGGTTTAAATTTAGCTTATAGATTTTTTCAGTTCTTTTGGGTTTATAATTACCCTTGTAGAATGTTTTCAGTTCTTATGGCTTTGTAATTGACTTTGGGGAAAGCTTTTTTCATTTTTTTTGGGTTTATAATTGTGGTTTTAGAGTATTTTTGCCCTTTACAGCTCTTTTGATTTTATTATTGACCTTGAGAAGTATTTTGTCGGTTTTTTTGGTGTTTAAAATTGACAATTCGTAATATTTTTGCTGTTTATAATTCTTTTGGGTTTTTAATGGACCTTGCGGAGTTTTTTCATCTCTTTTGGGTTTATTATTGACATTGGGGAATATTTTTTCGGTTTTTTAGGGTTTGTAGTTGACCTTGGAAATTATTTCTGCTTTCTACAGTTCTTTTAGATGTATAATTGAGCATGAGGAATATTTTTTCTTTTTTTTTTGTATTTGTAATTGAATTTGTAGAGTATTTATATTTTTTCCCGTTTTTTTGGGTCCATAATCAACCTTGTAGAATTTTTTAATTTATTTGGGGTCATAATTTTAACATTTAAAGAATAATTGGGGAAGTAGATTGTGATATTAGATGATTTCATAATGAATTAGAGAAATTTGTTCATAGTTATAGATATAGTTAGTGGTATCTTCTAGTTCTCGTCGTTTTTCGAGATACATATATTTGTTTTTTCACAAAATCCCACTCCCAATCTTAACGATTCTTATTTCATTTCTCTTTTTAGATGGTAATTCATCACCCCTTAGCGACATTCTCGCTTTAAACGCTAGCGACGCAGATTCCGGCGATAACGCAAAAATAATTTACTCCCTAGTAGATCCTTTACCGGGTTTTTCCATCGACGCAGAAGACGGTATCCTACGAGCGAACATTTCCACGTTATCCCATTTAAACGAA
The DNA here is from genome assembly GCF_026230105.1 of Diorhabda sublineata. NCBI lineage: Eukaryota > Metazoa > Arthropoda > Insecta > Coleoptera > Chrysomelidae > Diorhabda > Diorhabda sublineata. The sequence continues at coordinate 2,773,077 of NC_079474.1, read as the reverse complement.
GATATTTTACTAACCGTAAAAGCCACAGACTCCGGAACACCACCACTACATACTTTGGTGTCAGTTAAAGTAAAAACCAACGGGGGCGTCGCTACCGGCACGAAATCGTCGAACAAAATGGATTATAAGTAAGTTTTGACAAAATATAATATTAATTTGAGGTTATGTATATGATTTTTTTAGGGTTAATATACCGGAAAATACGACCATAGGAAGTTCCATTATACATTTAACGAAACCAACGGACGCTCTCTTTAAAATCGTAGAAGGAAACGAAGAAGGAATATTTGAGGTTATAAATCCATCCGGAGACGTAGTTTTAATCAAACCATTAGATAGGGAACGACAAGATTTTTACAATTTAAAAATATCCAACGATATTTCGTCTACATCGATGATAAACCTCAAAATTGAACTAGAAGATTCCAACGATAATCCGCCGATTTTCCAAATCATCGATCACGAAAAAACAATCAGCGAAAATCTTCCGATCGGTTCAACGATCGAAACTATATCAGCAACCGACGCGGATTTAATCAATACGCCGAATTCTGATGTTTATTACGAAATTACATCGGGAAACGACGAAGGAAACTTCCAAATACATCGACGAACCGGAATATTGACGGTGAATAAAACTTTGGATTTCGATAAAGGAAACACTCGGTATAACATTGTTATAAGAGCGTGCGATCGAGGAGTACCGATTCTATGTACCCTTAATACGTTCACGATAAATTTACGCGACGAAAACGACAACGAACCCAAATTTCCCGTAACGGAATATTTGGAATTCGTTAAAGAAAACGAACCGGTCGGTACGGCGGTATTTACCGCACGAGCTACCGACGCCGATAAAGGACCGTTCGGACAATTAACTTATAGTATAATACCGTCATACGGACAATTAGACAATTCCTGGAAATTGTTTAACGTCGATAAAATCACCGGTTTAGTTACCACATCGACGGTATTCGATTACGAACAACGTAATAAATACAATTTTATGATACAAGCGCGAGATACCGGCGGTAAATCGACATCGATCAAAACTCGAATCGAAATCGAAGGTAAAGACGAATTCCATCCGCAATTTACCGAAAGAACGTACAAATTAACTTTAGCTACGTCTTCGATTTTACCGATCGGTTATATAGCGGGACGAGTTACCGCTACAGATCGCGATAAAGGTCCCGACGGTAGAATCGTATATCAATTGGCAACGCAGCATCCTTATTTCAAAGTTAACCGTACCACCGGCGATATAATGATCAAAAAGAAATTAGATTACGCCGAATTACCGAATACCGGCGGAGAAATAAGTTTAATTATAACCGCTACTTCAGGTCGACAAGGTTCTTTAACGAATACTACAGTAGTGGAAATAATTTTAGATCCCCTAGCCGATCCGGGTACTAATCTAGCGATAAACGGCGATATAAATACTTCGATACCGTCTACCGGCGGCGGTGGAATCGCCGATTGGGTAATGGGGCTATTAATAGCTTTAATATTACTCGTTATAACATTCGGCGCCGTATTCGTCTACCTACATATGAGAAATAAACGTAATAAAAAGATAAATAAACCTACTTTGGGTAACGAAGCCGTTTCGTCGTCGAATAATTACGTCGATCCGAGCGCTTTCGATACGATACCGATTAGAAGTCGAGTGGGTTCGTTACGTAACGGTAATAATCAATTTGCGCCGCCGAAATACGACGAAATCCCCCCGTACGGCGCGCCGCATCCGGCTAGTTCGAATTCCGGCGCGGCGACTACTTCGGAATTATCCGGATCGGAACGATCCGGTTCGAGCGGTCGGGGTTCGGCGGAAGACGACGGCGAAGACGAAGAGATACGAATGATAAACGAAGGACCTTTACCTAGAGATCAAGGAGCGCTACAAGACGGCGACGCTCTATCGAATAATTCTGTTAGAAATACGCAGGAATATTTGGCGCGTTTGGGTATTATCAATAATAACGTTTCTAATTCGAATAGTAATAATAAAACGGTACCGCCGATGGATATATTCGACGAAGAAGTCGGTACGGAAAACGATATAACGAATTTGATATACGCCAAATTGAACGACGTCACCGGCGGCGGTAATAGCGATCGCGTCAGTTCGACTAACGACGGCGGTATGATGAACGGTTACGGCGACGTCGCCGCCGTTACGCATCAACCGTCGATGAACGGTTCATTGAGTTCGATAGTGCATAGCGAAGAAGAATTGGCGGGTAGTTATAATTGGGATTATTTGTTAGTTTGGGAACCGCAATATCAGCCGTTGGCGCACATTTTTTCCGAAATAGCGAGATTGAAGGACGATACGGCGTCGGTGCATAGCGGGGCGAGTGCGACGTCTAGCGTTAAAAGTAAAAATTCGGTAGCTCACGCGAAAAGTGTTCCGCCGCCGTTGATAACGAGCATAGCGCCGCGTTCGATAGCGATGCCGGTTTTGAATAGTAGGAGCGCCGTTCATCATAATCAAATGATGTTGTTACCTAGATCGCCTATTAGTCACGATTTGGCGGGCGCTACTTCGACGGCGATGTCGCCGAGTTTCTCGCCTAGTTTATCGCCGTTGGCTACTAAATCGCCTTCGGTATCGCCTTTAGTTGCACCCGGATTGCCGGCGTCTCATCACGTTATGGCCAGACAGACGGCGTCTAGGAATAAATCTGTCGTTGATGCGGAACTGAGGATTTGATTAGTGATTAGTGTATGTGCGTGTGTAGGTATATATATAGCGTTTTGGCTGTGTTGCGTTTTACAGACTGATAGAATTGATACAAATTATTTTGAAATAGCATTTTTCATCTAAAATTGATTCATTCCGTGAATGAATTTTTTAAGCAATAACAAAGTTTCCTTGGATATTTGTTGTTCCTAAAAATTCATAATCTTATCGAAACGACAATACCCGTTGAGGTGCATTGAAACTTTCTAAAATCGTTTTATTTCAAGGTTCAGTTAGTTCCTTATCATTTTGATTTTTTTTTCTTATGAAACTTCGTCAAATGTCCTTCTTGTAATCCCCCATCGGCCACGTAGATTAACATTTTTTTTTTTTAATTTTGTAACAACTCTTGGTCATTTCTTATGCACTTCAGATATTTGCTCAACCGCTTTTTCACTTATATAACGTTCTCTAATATCCTTTTCTTTCTTGTTGGGATACCTCCAGGTCGTCTTTTAACTACTTCCAGTCTTGTAATATCTCCAGGTCTCTTCTAATCACTCATTGCACCTCCAGGTCTTTTCTCCGCCACTTCATTTGAAGTATTAGTTCTTTTCATATTGTTCAAGAACTTTCTTACTGATATAACGTTCTCTTATATCCTTTTCTCTCTTGTTGGGATACCTCCAGGTCGTCTTTTAACTACTTCCAGTCTTGTAATATCTCCAGGTCTCTTCTAATCACTCATTGCACCTCCAGGTCTTTTCTCCGCCGCTTCATTTGAAGTATTAGTTCTTTTCATATTGTTTAAGAACTTTCTTACTGATATAATGTTGTCTAATATCTTTTTCTTTCTTGTTGGGATACCTCCAGGTCGTCTTTTAACTACTTTCAGTCTTGTAATATCTCCAGGTCTCTTCTAATCACTCATTGCACCTCCAGGTCTTTTCTCTTCCATTGCATTTGAAGTATTAGTTCTTTTCATATTGTTCAAGAACTTTCTTACTGATATAATGTTGTCTAATATCTTTTTCTTTCTTGTTGGGATACCTCCAGGTCGTCTTTTAACTACTTTCAGTCTTGTAATATCTCCAGGTCTCTTCTAATCACTCATTGCACCTCCAGGTCTTTTCTCTTCCATTGCATTTGAAGAATTAGTTCTTTTCATATCGTTTTAGGATTTTTTTATTTATATAACATTGTCTAATATCTTTTTCTTCCTTGTTGTGATACCTCCAGATCATCTTTTTACAGCAAATCTTCTCATAACCACTTGTTATGCCTACAGGTCTTTTCTTAGCCACCTTCATACTGTTTCTATACTTTTCACTCATTCTTTTTGTCTAACTCTACGTAATGTCCTTTTGGTCGTTCTTGTGATACTCCCAGGTTCTTTTTTTACCACTTAAACAAACAAATTCTTATCTAAGTGTTTTAAGTCTCCTTCTAACCATTTAATATTGCCTTCAGGTCTTTTCTTCTGTAAAAATTAGTCATCTTTATATTATGTTTCTACTTTTTCACTTATTTTTTTATATCTAACTTTGTCTAATGTCATTTTATTCCTTCTTGTGATACCTATTTATAACCATTTGATCTAAATATCTATCTTTTTGTTTTTTGATACCTTCAAGTTTTGTTATATTATTTTCTCTATCACTATTTCCCTTTTTTTCTTTATATAAATATGTCCAACCCCTTCTTGTTTCTTCTTTCAGTACCTTCTGGTCTTCCTTCAATCACTTAAGACTTAATCTCCTTCCTTTTTGTCCTTTAATACCTAAAAGTCTAATACATCCAAGTCTTTTTTAACCACTTTTTTATCTTGCATTATAGCCTTCATTCAACCAGAATTCTTCTATCTGTCGACCTTGTAATATCTTCAATTTTGCTCCTAACCACATTCACTAAATCTTGTATTCACTGGCTTTTTACATGTTGTGAAAAATGGTAGTCATCTTGTACCAAAAAAAAATTGTATTAAATGTCAGTTGGAACACGATATTTTTTAATGAAAATAGCTATTTTAAAAAATACCAGAAACCATTTTTTTAGTTAGTCCATGTTTTAATGTTTGTAAATAACAAATAAATGCTCATATAGGTAGCAGCGCTGCCTGCCATTCTTAGCCATACAAACAACTAACAGTTTTACTTTTTATTTTCTCAACAATGAAAATAATTCTTTGATTTTTCTAATTTTGATCTTATTAAAAAAATAATGATTTTTCTTCCTTAAGACTCCTTTTGTCATTTGTTCAAAATTTTGAATCGAAGAATATTTTCAGTGTACTGTTGTATGTAGGATTTAAATTATTTTTGTACAAATATTGTAAATTAGTTTTTTTTGTATTATTTGTTCATTCACAATGTAAACTATTAGTCAAATTACTACGTTTTTGTAGAATTTATTTTCTGTAATAGAATATTTTTTTCCATACCTGTACTTAATCGACTGAAAAAATACTGATTTTTAATCGGGTTGTAAAAATGTAAAGTATAAATAAATGAATTATTAATTATCGTTGTATTTTTATTTATTCCTGTATATCAAAATTTTTTATAGTAAAAAAACATTTGAATTAACTATCATGGACCAAATAATCTTATTACACCAACAAAACCTGTTATATAGAGGTCTCTTCTTTCTACCCTATACAGCCACTTAAATAAAACTAACCTCTTAGGTTAATGTCAAAATCAGCTGATTATTATCTCTTATTCATTTGTGTGAATCATTTTAGAGTAAAATAAACATTTCAATTAACTATCTTGGACCAAATGATACATTTTCAATATCACCTTCAATCTTCTTATTACAAAAACCCACCTCTTATATAGAGGTCTCTTCTTCCTAACCTATACAGTCACTATAAGAAATATAACTTCTTATAAAGAAATATTGTTCCAATACTCGCCAAAATAGCGCTAGTGTAGCAAGTGGAAATGATATGATTTGATAAACAAATTTGCTAATTGATTTGTACATAGATAATTTTGTTGAAATGCTTTAATTTACTATCCTACTCTAATAATTTCTGGAGCTGTTTTTAAAATCTTTACATTAGCTACTAAAGGACCACCTTAATTTACTTTTTTCAATGGACACTTTTTGATATAGATTCTCCTTTCTTCTACACTCCTCAGTTTATGTGGTATATTATTTTATAGAGTAAAATTAACATTTTAATTACTTATCTATTTCTATTATCACTCTCGTATCTTCTTTTTTCATAAACAAAACCTCGTGTATAAAGGTCTCTCCTTTCTCCCTATACAGTCACTCTACGAAAACTAATCTCTTATAAAGAATTGTTCATTCTAAAACGATGTCAAAATCTGCTGATTTTTATCTTTAATTAATTTGCGTGATTCATTTAAGGAAAAAATAAACATTTCAATTAACTGTCTTGAACCAAATGATACATTTTTAAAATCACTTTCAATCTTCTTATTTCACAAACAAACTTCGTATATAAAGGTCTCTTCGTTCAACCTTATACAGCCACTATAAGAAAACTAACCTCTTGTAAAGAATAGGCAATTCTAAAACGATGTCAATTTAATGTCAAAAACAGCTGATTTTTTTCTTTTCATCGTAAACAAAATACTTTTGGTGAATAAAGTATTTATTTTGTGAATTTTTTTTTGTATTATTGGAATCAATTTATAAAAATAATTTTTGGTTGTGTCGTTTTGGGAAAGTCAACTAGATTGATACTAAACGGGTCCAAATTGTGCACAAGGGCTCTAAATTCGCAAAGATTGGAGTCTTACAACTATGCTTTAGGCGCAGAAACCCCTTCTCTGAAATTAGTTGATATAATTTTTGATTTAGAAAAGAAATTTTAAATATTCTCATTATGTACATTTCTGAATACAACTGAGATCAATAACCGGCGTTCTTAAACGATTCTTTGAAGTAAACTTCTTAGGTTCCGGTAGGCTCCAAAAACCTAAAGGGCGATTCTTAGTAATCATATTACAAGTTTGATCATTCGCGTATCTTAGTATTGAACGTCTTAAATTATGAAAATTGTTACAAGTCACATTTTAATAACATTTGTTGTATCACGTTTGCGCTGATAAATAAAAAGTCATTTGGTCCATAATCTTATAATTAACGACTGCATGCAAATTTGGTATTTCTATTGTTTGTTTGTGGGTGTGTGTAATTTATACTATATAGACTGTTTAGGTAAATTCAGAGATATAATGAGAATGATAATCATTCGAATGTGTGATCAAACATTGTACCAATTCGGTAAAAAAATATAGTGAGTAATTTTAATCGATGCGTGCGCGACTTTTTTATCTAATCTACTGTTTGCAATATGAAACAGACACTGTTTTATTTTTATACACACTAAATGTGTATGTATCACCTTTTTTTTCGTCAAGATAACGTCATAGTTGTAATATGATAACAACTTAGAACAAATATGGAAATTAATCCGAGACCAGTGCCAAAATTCACCTGTTATTTCTGTAATAAAGTTATCGAAAATGACACAGAAGTGGTAAGTTTTCTTGATTTGTCAACAAATATTTTTTTTGAATTGATTTTACTTCAAAAATCCATTAAAAAATCTTAATTATTATTATACACTATTTTTGCCGCTTCATTTCTTTTTGTTTTGTACTCCAAAAATAAAACTTATAGCTCGGTATATTTAACCCTACGACCCTTAATAAGATTATTATTTCATAGTCTAACTCTATATATGGGTATTAATTTCAACCAGTATACTTTCTCTGATGCAACTTTCTTTTCAACCCCGGTAATAATAACTGTTGTAGTTTCCGTATAATATAATAATAATCTAAAGCAATTGACTATTTACTTTATTTTCGCCATGATTCAAAGGGGCATACTACAGTATGTGGGAACGTTTTGGTACCGTGTGTTAATAAATGCGGTGCTTATGTACCAAGAATGGGATTACAAAAACACAATAAAGAGTGTGTCAACAGGACTACTAATACTTTACCAAAACAACAAAAGCGACGAGTACCAAATACGTCTTATGGGCTAGCACCAGACAGCAGGAATATAGCTTCAAACAATTCCACTAGAAGTAAGTTGGATATATATGATTTATTAAAAAAATATATTCAAAAGGGGTTGTTGGTAAATGTCTTCAACTATAAATTACTATAACTTTAATACATAACCTCAAAAGTAAACAAGATGCCATTTTTAAAAAACTAGCTTCTATAGTTTACCTTTTTTAGTTGTAATGATGTCATTAATTAACGCCATAATGTACTGATGAATAAAGTTTTACCTAACAACGATAGATTATGTTTTGTACCCTTGCAAACGGGTTATAATTGTGAGTTCTTTAGAATTTTTAACATTTTCACAATTAATAACGCACTCTCAAACATATTCCAAATATATCATAAATAAAACGTCGATTCATGACGTCATTATTATCACTGGCCGGAGTATTGGTGTAGATTTCGAAAAACTAGCCTAATCTTGACATTGTTGTTGATTTATTGACATTAGTGACATTTAAGGGTTATCCTCATAATATGCATTATTTTATCTTCATTGTGTTACTTTCAGATTTAAAATGATTTTTGGTACGCTTAGGTGCGTGTAAATAGTGAAAAATTTTGTGTAACATCACCAAGAATGGATTTTGTGAAAATTGAGGATTCTTTTATTACGAATCAAACTTTCTATAATACATTGAAGCAAATCAAATGAATAAAAATGCTTTTATTGTTACAAAAAGAGGAGATTATTATTTTTATGTAATGAAAAACGAATTTTTACGCCTGATAGCTCTGATATCTACATAAATACTTACTCAATATACTATTATAAATTGCGTAGAAACAAATTCGACTGGATTTTATATTGCTCTCGTATAAATAGCTTTTGTAATTTATTATGAGTGTAGCTAAAGGAATTTTGAAAAATTTTACACCGTTTCCACCACCTCTCATTGTACAAATTATTATCTGATGTTGAAATTTTTATGTTTTGAGAAAAAATAGAAATAATTCTTAAAAATACGAATAAATCAAATTCTAGACACCATATACTCATTATTCATGAAACAACTGCTTTATCTGTCAAAGGTCAAAAGTTTTTACCTACCCTATAGTTTGCCTTATACAAAACAACCCTCTTTTGCTTCCCTGTTCAATTTGTTCCACAACCACTCAATCGGGTCTAGGTCGGGCGACTGTGACGGCCAAATCATTACTTCCAATACATTTTTCTTTTCAAATTCTTTTGAATATTCTTTGTTCCCTGGGATCGTTGTCATACTGGATGATAAATTTTCTTCTGATCAAGCACTGGCCAGAACGTACTACAATTGTTACCAGGTCTTCAGTCGCCTTTCCTTCAAAACATCCCCAAACCATCACCGAGCCTGCGCCGTGTTTTACAATCGGGATTACGTATGGTTCTAACAACCCCTTCTTTGTATTCTAGCCACGAATAATGGATTGATGAAAAATGACAATCAAAACGAACTTTACAAGCTCTCTAGAAAAATTGCAGATCTCGAAAGCAGATTTCAGTTCCAACAGGACAACAATAACCATCTATCAACTTCATTAACGAACTATGAGAAATTGAAAACGTCTCAGCTTCAACTCAACCTCGATTTAGAGAAAATCAAATATCAAAACCAACTTGCTTATGATTGGAGAAAAAAGACTGATTCAATTCTGGAGGCTTTGAAAGTGAATTTATCAAGCGTAGATAGAGCAAAAAGAGACTTAGATAGCAAGGTTATGGGTTTGCAGACTAGGATGATGCTTATAGAAAAACTACAAGACCAAATAAGTGGACTTGTAGATAGTTTTCGAAGAGAACAAGCTTACAACAGACAAGTAGATATGAGCTTCGAAGAAAACTTCGAGGAAATTAAAAAAACGTCGGCTCAAGAAAATGCAAAAAATCTAGCGATACTCGGCGACGTTAAAGATGCTTTAGACATAACAAAACAAGATATAGAAAACGCCAAAGTTCAACTAGAAGATCAAGGAATCAAATTCACTAATATCATCTACGATTTGAGAGGAGTAGGTCAAAGCGCTTCCGAAGCTATTAAAAAAATGGAAAATATGGAAAAAGAATACGAAAATTTAAAGAAAGAATTCACCCAGATGAAGTTAGATATGGAAATATTAGAAGGACTTACCAGTTCGAATGATTTCAGACCAGGACCTGGGAGATTGTTATGGAGGATCACAGAAGTCGATGCTAAAATGATTCAAGCAAAACAATCAGGAAATGTGGTTAAAAGCCCCATATTTTTCACACACGAATATGGATATAGGGTTAGGGTAAGTATTTACCTAGTGCACGCACTACCCACTAGGTTTCCCTACTTCCCACTTCCATCAATGATGATTAGGGATTCGGGATCTATCTTTCACTTAGTCTTTCTCCTTCTTGGTAATGATGTTCCTTATCATACTAACTCCCATTTTTTTTGCTCCCGTTCATTGTCTCTATAAGGGTGATAAAGTTCTTGACTTTATTTTTATTCAACTCCAACTTGCTGCAATCTTTTTGCATGAACGTGGAAGTAGTCAGTTGGACGGTGGTCGTAGTCTACCCATTCACGGCTTTCGTTGTCACGTTTTACCATCTTCTTGCCACGTTCTTCCTCTGGTTTTGCTTGTAGGTGACCTCTGGAGGCTCTACCATCCCCTAGAGAAGAATTGAAGGATAGGCTACAAAGTTATGGGGAAGTGCGTCATCGCGATGCAAGAAATTCCGGACCTATCCACCTGGGGCTGGAAGAACGCCGATTCGTGCGGTAGTTCTGTGTTTTGGGAACCATTTTGGACAACGAGCAAGATGTACTTGCGATCTTAGTAAACAAAAGTGTGATGGTCGGTGTAACTGCTACGTAAAGAACTGTTTCTTGTTTCTGCGGGCCTCTTTTAACATAAGATCACTCAATATTGGTGAGTTGAACCCCTTAACCTCCGATCTATCAGAATTTTAATATTTTAGGTGTTAATGTATATGAATGGATTAAAAAAATGGAAAGATAGATATGCATTGTTATGTCTGCATGTTCTTAAAGGAGATTTCGATATGGTACTAAAGTGGCCTTGTAATATTGAAGGAACCGTAGTATTACGAGATCTTGATGATTTAGAAAAGGTTCGTGTATGTTTTAATGATAATTTTTCTTTGTGTCGCTGAGTAAAAAAATTTGTTTATAATCTACAGCGACATTGATATAGTAAATTTGCGATTTCAGGCGAAGCCTTTTACTAAAGTAATAACCGCAAAACGACAAACAGGAAACGAAGAATGTGAAGAACCACAAGAATCTTCTTCGTGTTATATTTTCATTCCCCACTCTACTCTTTTGAAAAGTAACCATGTTAAAAACGATACGATATTTCTCGATATCAAAATACGCCAAAATAATAAACTTGAAACTAGTTTGTAAAAGAATTTGTACCTGATATTAAAATTTCATTTTGAATTTGTGATTATTATTTATTTATAATATATTTCGTTTTATTTTCTTCTTCTTTCTTCCTTTCCTAAATTCATTTGAGAAGAGGACATAAGAGGTTAGTCCACTGACATTCCAAGCTATCTAGAAAGACGACTAAGGGTCGGTGTTATAAAAATTTTGGTTCTACCAGACGTTATTAAACCGTTGGTCGCAACTCCACCCATGGTTAACATCTTCTCGGTATTATAGCCCATTTGCAACCATCAATTGGCCTAATGGAGCTGCACTGACAGTTCAATTTTAACCAATCAAATCCGAGCAAACTGTCAGTTGCCGGGGAAATGTCAGTAGCCTAGTTCCAACATTATATAAATTTAAAAACAAAAACTGTTATCTTTCTAAAGTAGCCTGTTTGGTAAAATTTCGAGAAAAAATGATGACGATATTGTTCAAATGATTCAATTAATTCAAAATAATAAGTTAATTCATCAAACGCAAGCCAAAGTAAACAAAAATTGAGGTTAGAAAGTACATTTCAACTCTCGGTTGACATTTCAAACTGAATTTTCGTTATGGTTGAACCCAGGGCCTGTGCGCTGGAATAGGAGAAGTTCAGGACGATTTTCAACGCCATCTATGATACCGGCTCACATCTAAAAGCTTACTTTTTGGTGTTTTATTTTTGAGTGTTTGTCAATCTGCCAATATTATTGAATGAACAACGTCCATCTTGCAAATGTGTATAAAATATTTGCGAAGGTGTTTGATATGGTTTGTTTATTAGTTATTTGCTTTTTTTTGCATTTAAAAGTAATTATGTGTTGTGAATTGTGCTGTTGTGTTTACTTACTCAATATGAGTAAACGATTAAAGGCAGGATGCACGAATAAGTAAGCGATCTTTGATTATAGAAATCTTTTTTCTTGGTACGGAGCCAGTAGGAGAGATGTCGCTAGGATCGAACTTTTATATAGAGTGGCAGATCTATTCGAGTATATAATCTTTGGTTAAAGCAACCAATAGTCAACCATCCGTTCGACCCCTGGCTAACGTTTATAATACCCAAACACGACTTAAACAGTTGAATCTCAATATTTGGTCAACCAGACTTTATAATATCGACTCAATTTTACAAATTAGGGTAAAAGTGGAGATTAAACTCTAGTTTAAACCTAGATAACTCTATTTTACAGTTGAACAGACATTTTTCTGTCAGTTTTCATCATCTTCATCAATTCTACCAAAACCCTTTATAATATTGTATAAAGTTAGATTCGGATCCTCCGTTTCATGTTAAACTGAAGTTTAAACTACCCCCAGACCGCTCGTAACGTTTAAATCGACGTTTGAGGTTTAAACTTCAGTTGTAAAATTGTGACGAGCTCCTTATTAACTTAAGGAAAACGTATCCTGTTACGGATTCGTGTACTGAATCACTTTCTCGTTGCACAAAATAAAAATACTTGTGACTCTTTTTAGTTATTATTTTTTATTTGAACTAACCCTTAACTTTATTCTTCCTTATTCATCCTTATGCATCAAAAGAAAAGGAACCACCACTGCACCAACTCCAAGGTCCTTTAGTGCGCAGAAGAGGAACCTAACCTAAATTAATCCAACTTAACCTAACAAAACGGTGTTTGTAATAGATTTTTCACAGTTAATAGCTACATTGTGGGCGGCCAAAGGGACGTTGAACCATCCTGCAGCATTTGCAGTTACCAAATGCCGATGTCCTTTGAGAACCCGATCAGCTTGAAACTTTTGTTGTTATTGAGCAAGTTCAGAGGCTTGCGTGAGTATTTAAATGATGGCAGAAGACGTGGTCTGCGGTTTTATCCTTTTCCATGCACCAACAACACTCCGGATCGTCCGTGAAGAATGTAGCAGTTGTTTGGTCTAACGTTTGCTTGTCTTTATCCATCTATGCAAAGCCCGCCTTGCGAGTAGACCCAAGGATGGGTTCTGGTACCATCGGTGAGTTCGTCGATTCCAGTTTGGCGAGTGAGTCAGCATCGTAGTTGGATTTGTTACACGAGTTACCGGGTACGCAAACCAACACCAGGTTTTGTAAGACTTTCTTTCATTCCAGCACTAGTTTAGAGCTCACTTTGTCAGGGGCACCAACCCACTAGAGAAAATCACCAAAAATCGTTTAAGAAAATGCGTTGATCTAATACCGAAACAAAGAAAAATAATAAGAAGGGTAGCAGCCTATTAAACTGTGTGGTTAAAAAGGGTTTCGTTAAAATATCTTTTCGGGAATAAAAAACGCACATTTAGCTTAAGACATAGCATTTATTAATAAAAAAAAAACAACCATTTGAGATTCTGTTAAGTGAACTGTTTCAACAACTAGTGTATTCCAATATGTGCACTGTTTATATACTAATAAATGGTGAAATAAATAGGTTCAGAAATAATATATACATGAAAAAAATTCTATTAACCTCAATATTTCTGATAGATCTAGTCGATTGTAATTATTAGACTCAGATTTTTATCTTTTGATTTCGATAGCTACATTTGAAGTTCAATTTGTTCAGAAAACTGTAATAACGCACACAAAGTTCGCGATTGTACGCGTTCTGGACGTCGAAGTTAACTTTTTACATAACATAACCTCACTTTTCTAGTGTAGTTTGTAGTTGCAGATACCCTGATAAATGACTTCTACGAGTGACAAGCTGATGGAATTTGTACGTGCTCATGAGTGTTAATATAACAAACAGTCGGCTAGATACAAGAAAACTAAAATTTGGAACATAGGAAATCATTTTCCCATTCGAAAATTCCATGATAAGAACGAGTGATTAACTTCACGATCTAATCGTAATCATGTTTCGTTGAATCTCTACTCAAAGAGTTTAAAAATTGATCATATAAACCCCGATTCATTTATCTATGTTTAAAAAATTCGTCTGGACCCTTTTTGTTCATTTTAAAATCTTTTGTAGTAAAGTAACTGTTGATATTTCTATTCAAAATGGGTCTCACCAACCAACGCCGTGTCAAATTCCGTAAATTTCTTCATATACTTGGAGGTTATGTTTATTAGCGTCATTCTGCACACCGCTTTACCATCCGCAACCGTTTTAATGCATGCTCTGTGTTTTAAGGTTAGATTATGAATAATTAGTGACAATTGACATTTGACATCGAAATTTTGATAATTCCGATTGAAATATTTTTTTCATTGAAATCAAAACTCATTTGAGACGTCACAACTCGGTTGAATGCACGTCTCACAACTGAAATGTAACTGAGTTTTTACCAGCGATCTGTATAAGCTTGAGACCGTGTGTTTTAGTGCGTTTTGTAAACTCAGATTCACTCGTAAACATAACCTTAAAAGTGCGTATATATAAAGAAATTTGAACGGTGATCAACAATTAACATATGTCAATTGTCATTAATTATTCACAGTGTAAATCGGATCTAACCATTAAACACTGGGCTGTCTAATTGGAAGGTTGCTTGCATTAAAACGATTTTGGACAGTAAAGCGGTGTACAGAATGACGACATAACCTCAATTGTGCATGTATATAAGGAAATTTGCGACATTTGACACGGCGTTTGTTGGTGAGACCCATTTTGAATAGAAATATCAACAGTTACTTTACTACAACATATTTTAAAATTAACGAAATAGATCCATACGATTTTTTAAACATAGATAAATAAATCAGAGTTTATATGATCAACTTTCAAACTCATTGAGTGACTCGACCAAAAATAATTACGATTAGATCGGGTAGTTAATCACTCGTCCTTATCATGGAATTTTCGAATGGGAAAATGATTTCCTATGTTCCAAATTTTAGTTTTCTTGTATCTAGCCGACTGTTTGTTATATGAACACTCATGAGCACGTACAAATTCCATCAGTTTTCACTCGTAGAAGTAATTTTTCAGGGTATGTACAACTAGAAACTACACTAGAAAAGTGAGGTTATGTTTTTGACGATCAGCGCGTAAAAAATTAATTTAGGCGTAGAGAGCGCGTACAAGCGCGAAAATTGTGTGCGTTATTACAGTTTTCTTAACAAATTGAACTATTTTTGACATTTATGAACGTCACGGTCATTCTGTGTACCGCGGTTGGATCACCGATGATGATAGTGAATTTTTTGTGGTATTCATTCCTTTCATTTACTGAGTAGTGACGTCTTAATCTGAGAATAAGATACTCACATAATTGAGGAAATGGAAAGCAGCTATTGTTAATAATAATTTCTTAGTTTGATGGTTCTGGAACATTTAGAAAATTCAAGGCTCAAACAGTTACAATTGAGATCTTGGAAAAGCAAAAATCCAGAGTCTAATTCGACAGTAGTTCCAACAGAAACGAAACGATAGTTACTGCACAAAAAATAGTCATACAGTAACTGTAACCCCATATATTTACAATTGTAACCTATTATTTTTTTTTAAATCGATGAATAGGCAATATTTGAGCATATCTTACAAAAACAAATAACACAATAGTACATAAAATATACCATTATAAACAAAATGAAGGGAATCCATTTCGAGTGGCACTCAGTTGTGATAAATAATGTAATCGGTATCATAAAATTCATAAAAACCATAATAATACATTGCTAACTTCACGATATATGAGTATGTTCAATTTATTAAGCAATTGTCAAAATCAGCTGATGCTTATTTCGAAAATGACAGCCGTGGGGTAAACAAATAATGTTGGCGTAAGTTTTTAATCGTTTGTGGCACTTATTTAATCGATTTTTGCCTCGCAATTTTTCCGTCCTGCCTGGATTTACTTGAAATTTTCACAGAAGGTATAGAATAGCCCAAGGAATATTTTCTATATCATACCGGTGGCTAAAAGCCTCGTGGATGGTTGCCACACCTTCTCGGGGTTTGTCCTAGTAAGCTGATCTACGTCAAAATGGCCACCGTGGGGTAAACAACCTGTACCTGGGTTAGCTTTTTTGTTTTTTTTTTCTGGCCCTGAGGATTGTTTTGCATTGTTTTTTGTTTCATAGTATTAGATCTGTTTCGTCGAAATTAATTCAGCAGAGCTGACTATTTTTGCAGTTTTGTCAATCAGTCTGCGAATAAGCTTCCAAGCGATTCCCAAAATTTATCAAGTGACAGCTGAAAAGTACAAGGACCAACTCTTTTTCATCAGATGAAAGAACTTTAATCTGAATTCTGCTTATTTTCCACCATTTTCCTAGCT
The DNA here is from genome assembly GCF_026230105.1 of Diorhabda sublineata. Lineage (NCBI taxonomy): Eukaryota > Metazoa > Arthropoda > Insecta > Coleoptera > Chrysomelidae > Diorhabda > Diorhabda sublineata. The sequence continues at coordinate 2,756,725 of NC_079474.1, read as the reverse complement.
TTTCAGACCTAACCACGTTTCCGGTAGGAAACATTCCTTTAAGTAGCATCTCTTTAAGAACGGATTTCGAAATAAATCAGGGTATAATAATGTCTAAAATCCAACAAATAACTTCACAATCCACACAGAAACGACAACAGCTTTTGTATACCCCACGACGACCATTTTTAAACAGGCATTAGCCAATTTTGACTCAATAAAGAAGGTTAAAAAGAAGAAGACTTTAAGTCTATTTAATACGTTAAATAAAGTTTTTTGATAAAACTAATGATTTTTCAATTTTTTTTTTTAAATATTACTGTGATAAGAAATTTTAGATAAGAAACAAACAAATAATGTACTGAAAAAACTGATACTAAAAAATAATAAATTATGAGATTGGAGATAGGAGAAAAGAGATAATTGTAGTTGATCCAAGGGTCGACAATAAGAAAGAAGAAAGTGACAGTTGACAACTTATACAAAAATATTGAATAAAGCACGTTTATGTATCATAGAATTAAATATTAAATCACGAAATAGAAAACCGAATCATACAAATGCTAATTTCTTTAAACATTTCATTGATACTGAAAAAGAATAAACTCTGAGTGATTTAATAAATAAGATAAAAGCATTCAGTGTGATTGAGTTAAGCAAAGGTCCGACAATAAAAGAAGAGAATGACAGGTGACAACTTGTACAAGAATATCATTAAATATAACATGTTTCCGTATTAAAAAATTGAATATTACATCACGAAATAAAAAAAACGAGTCATAAAAATGTTAATTTTTTTAAACATTCTAATGATATTGAAAAAAATGAACTCTGAGTGAGAAAAAAAGCGGTAACTGTGGTTGAGTTAAGAAAAAGTCGGAGAATAAAAGAAGAAAATGACAGAAAGTGACAGTTGACAACTTGTACACATAAATATGGAGTAGTAAAGAATATTTATGTAGTAAACAAATTAAGTTCGAAAATAAAAAAGGGAGATCAAAATAAGGTAAATCGATAAATTATTTTGAAGTTAGGTACCTCTAACTACTCATAAGAATGAAATAAAATCAAATTGTAATACTATAAATTAAGTTTTTTTGAATTTTACTCTACCGATTATAATGACGGTACCAACTGTTTCAATATTTTTTTTTAAATCAAATACAATCACAATAATTACAGTAACCAACAACAATATTATATACGAATACCTCGATTATTCAAAAAATATCATTTCTAATAATATATATTTTGGCAGGATGAATAATATAATATAGGTAAATGACGGAATGTTTGTTTGAATATAAAAGTTATCAAAGACTTAATTAGACGAAATCAAAATTTAAAAAGTATTTTACAACTTTATTAGCCAGTTGAATAGGATAAAATATCGAATTATGAGCGATTTTATTAATAAAACAGACATTTGATTCATAGATGTGCAAATATTTCCATTGGGTTGAAATTTTAACACGTCGACTGCCCAGGCAATTTTCACAATTTTATTTAATCGTATTGTATCATTAAAAATTCTAATTTGAATACAAAGTTTTCACCAAAAGGTATAGAGAATGTAAAATCTCTTCAGGGAGTGTAATTACATGCAAAATCTCTTCAGGGAGGCTAATTACAAGTTATTTTATAGTTGGCAGTCAAATATGAAATAGGAGATAAAAAAAAAAACAAATTTGATGTGAAATCTTTGATGTAGATTTTTCGAAATGTATTGAATTTTTTAATTTTGCGTTTCTAATCGAAATATAACGAATAATAGTGGGAATTAACACTGACATGGTAGAATAATTTGGAAATAAAAATATTTCAATATCTGTGATTATAAAAGGGATATTTTGAAGCTGGCTATGCAGTTAATACTGAGTAGTGTCTACCGGTACAAACTCAGGTATTAGATACTACATTATATAAGATAAATGATTATCTAGGTAGTAACTAAGTATTGCAAACTTTATAGAAAATTCTCCAATAATATATTGTCAACTTATCTTCTTTAAATTATTAGTAAATTTCATATCCCGCAGCATGTTTTGTATTTTATAGATCTCATCACTTTTTTTTAACTAAATTACCTTCAATTATTGCAAATAGGAATTTTTGGAATCATTTTTACTGGTTCTTCGAACCGGCTATGAACCAGCAACCTCCTATTGAACCAGATAATGTTCTGGAAAATAGCCAAAAAAGGGTGTCAATAAACAAAGTTCTTTAGAATCCGGATCTCAATCTCAATGAACTTTTGTTGGAAGAGATGGATTGAAACGTTGATGGAAAGCTGGACAGAAGCAAATAAGATGGCTTGGTCAAATCGAGGAATAAAAAGGCGGGAAATAAAACAAAAGACACAGTATAGAGAAAATAAGATGGCAGGAGTAAATTGAGGATTGAAATGGAGGGAAATACAACAAAAGACACTGAACAGGAGAAAATACGATGGCGGAGTCAAATCGAGGAATAAAAAGGGGAAATGAAATAAAACACACAGGATAGGAAAGAATTTAAGTGTCGTGGAAGGGGGAATCCACATAATCACTCAACTCAAGGATCCAGGATTAAGTAAAGATTTACCGATTATAAGTCAATTAACCGATATATGAATAAGGAATATTTTTCTATAAAGCTTGCTGGAAATTTGTTCGTTATCGAATATCAAAAATTGAGTATTAAATGCTAGTAAAAAAGTGTATTAATATAAAAAAAAACCCTCGACATTGATGTGTTTTAAATGTCAGCCTTCATCGTTCACTGACTATGCAGTCGGTTCTGTTTCAATTTCGGTTGCGCGTTAACGGCCAATGTGCCCTTTGGTACGGCGCCTACTATTCTAACTCTAGTTACTTGTCGGTTATCACTGAATTGCGGCGGTGGCGCCACTACCACCTCACTAAAATTCGGATTGTTTTCACCGAATTCCGGCGGCGGCGGTAAACAGAATTCTTCTTTTTCGTCAGTTTCGTTTTCTATAGGTGGCGGCAGTTGAGCCAAAGAAACCGCGTGTCGCTTAGACATACCTATAACAATGAAGCATTCTGTCAAATAATTGGCAGTATATCGATTGACAGTGTGTCAATTGTACTGTAAACAGCAACTGCATTGACAAAACGAATTAATTGCTGTTATAAACGTCATAAAAAATTTATTTTCGCGCGCGTACATAAAGTTTATAAATAAATAAACAAAGTTCTGTATCTATGGCGATGACTTACCTATTTGTGGTCGTTGATTTTTGGCGGGAGGAATGATGCTGTTCGAATCGGTGATGTCGGGATTACCGCATGGCGTAATTTCTTGATCGGAACTAACACCGGAAGAACTGTTATCGCCATCTGCGTCCGCGACATCGGCGTCTTTTTGTTTCTTCAATAGTTCGTCCGGATAAGATTTAGAAGATTTCAATAAGGATCGTCCTCGTTGGATTTCTTCGACGCTGAAACTATGAGGAACGGAGCTGCTACCGGAAGAACTACCACTAGATTTCGAAAAAGAAAAATAAACGAAATTGAACGTTCAGTAGAATATCGGAGGTTAGGAATAGTTAGAATCGGGGTTTTTACTGTGAACATAGGTAGACCACTAGCGACAACATTATTCATTTTCTTACTGGAGGGAAAGCATCCGAAGGAATCCAGGAGGAACTATTTGCAATAGGCTCTCAATGAACAAAATCATTAGAACCTCAAGGAAAACCCCAAACCACGTTCCAAGTCGCAGAACTTCGCTTCCCTGTGTGCCACCAATTCAAACATCTTGAGGCCTAATGACGTGACAACAAGAGTTGCAACGGGGAACAGATTCTTCTGGGCGGTCCAGTGAAGGCTCTCACGATGCTGGCAATTTACAAGACAATAATCCGTCCACGGATGGACTATAACAACGACAAGTTTGCGAGAACGGTGCGTGGAGGATCCGGAGAAATGCTGAGCTGAGAGAGATGTACGGCGAGCCAGATTTGATGGTGGGGTGCGTCTGAGACATGCCTTCTGATCGATACACGCGCAGAGCTATGTACGGAGTACTTGGAGGACCGCGCCTTCGATGGTTGGATGACTTTGAGGTTGACCTGATACAGCTAGAGGTACGATGTTGGAGCTCAAGAGTCTTTTGTTCTCAGAACAAGAACAAGAACAGTTCAATAATTATCAATTAGGAATACATTTAACAAGAACCACAAGCGTTTAGCTAGTAAGAATGTATAAATAAAAATATTGATAACAAAATATATTTAGACTCATAAAAGATGATCAAAAAGAATTTTAAACGTTTCAACCAGTAAAAAGTATGAAAAAAGTATTGAAATAACTTCGGTTAGAGCTAAAAATTAATTAAAACAGTTAAAAACCGAAAAAAATAAGGTAAAACACCTACAAATACGGTAAAGAAAGTAACAAAAAGAATACTAAACTTATTAAGGATCTACTTACCTTGCGTTACTGTTTCCGCTATTTTCAGTAGCTTGTAATTGTACATTATTGATTCGACTAGCCAAACTGTCACATTTCCTTGGTATACTATCGCTTTCTCCATCGGAATCGCTACAACTATAGTCAGGTTCCGGTATGGGAGGTGCTCCGGGTAATACTGACGATTTAGTATTCGATTTATTGGATACTGTCTTTTTTCTACGTTCTCTAGATCCTGAAACGTCGTTTAAACATAAAATATGTGAAAAGAAATGTTTCATCTAGTGTTAGCGGTCTAAATTCAAGGCCGTTGAAGTTTTTTCTTGAATTGAACGATGAAATTGTAAATGATAATGTCGATATATGAATTATTTTTCACTATTTGAGAAATATAAATTGAAATTCGTGATAAGGATTCAAAGTTTCCACCTCTGAATATTGGTGGCTCCTCCACAATCCCAAAACTTGAAATCAGCACCCATATGTTGAGCTCAAAACAAAGTATGAGGATCGTAATTTTGGTTTTCTGTATTTAAATGGAGGAAAGTACGTTATTGGAATGAAAAATGAACGTTAGAAATTGAAAATGTGTATGTAAATCATGAATCTTGATCATATTAACGAGTAAACTGTTTTGTTTTTCGTTTTCTGTCAATATAAGACAATATTATCGAAAATAGAAACATTAAATTCATCTCTAAACACTATATTTGATATTGGTACGTAATGTTGGTTGCCTATAACGAAATGAAATAAAATAAGTTATTGAAATGAAAAATGGATTTTAGAAATTGAAAATTTGAATTTAAATCGTTAATCTTGATTGTATGAGCGAGTAAAATGTTTCATTTTTCGTTTTCTGTTAATATAAGACAATATTATCGAAAATAGAAACATTAAATTCATCTCAGAGACTCGTTATTTGATATTGGTACGTAATGTTGGTTGCCTATAACGTAATGTTAGTTGCCTATAACGAAATGAAATAAAGTACGTTATTGAAATGAAAAATGGATTTTAGAAATTGAAAATTTGAATTTAAATCGTTAATTTTGATCATATAAGCGAGTAAAATGTTTCATTTTTCGTTTTCTGTTAATATAAGACAATATTATCGAAAATAGAAACATTAAATTCATCTCAGAGACTCGTTATTTGATATTGGTACGTAATGTTGGTTGCCTATAACGTAATGTTAGTTGCCTATAACCAAATGCAATAAAGTACGTGATTCCAATGGAAAATGATCCTTAGAAATTGAAAATTTGAATTTAAATCGTTAATCTTGATCATATAAGCGAGTAAAATGTTTCATTTTTCGTTTTCTGTCAATGTAAGGCAATATTTTCGAAAATACAAACATAAATTTATCTTTGAGACACGTTATTTGATATTGGTACGTAATGTTGGTTGCCTATAACGTAAAATTAGTTGCCTATAACGAAATGAAATCAAATACGTTATTGAAATGAAAAATGGATTTTAGAAATTTGAATATAAATCACAAATCTCCATGACGTGAATAAATAAAACGTTTCTTGTTCATTTTTTGATAATAGAAATAAAAAATAAAAAACAAGCTCAGCTCAGAACGTAGTATTCAGCTTTACGCTTGGTTACGTTGGTTGCCTACATAAATTAAGTTCAAAACTTTGTACAACGTAATGTTGGTTGCCTAGAACTAAATGCAATTAAGTAGATCATAGAAATGAACGTAAATCATAGATCTACATATATAAGTGACGTGTAAAGTTGGTTGCCTACAATTAAATGCAATTAAGTAGATTACAGAAATGAACGTAAGTCATAGATCTACATATATAAGTGACGCGTAAAAATGGTTGCCTACAATTAAATGCAATAAAGAATGTTTTTTAACAAAAATATATCATTAAAATTTTTTTTATTAATGGAAAAGGTAATTTTTATGTGAGAGATGATTATATTTCAGACATTTCCCTGATATAGGAACTTTTTTTTCTTCGCAGAGCAATGAAACGATAATTGATAGAAGAAGAATATTCTTGAAATTAAAAATTGTCAATACTTACCGGTTGAATGTGATCTCGAGGCCCTAATGGGCTGTGCATAAGGGTTATTATTAACTTGAGTTTCATTAGATGTGTTATTTGTGGGTTTGAATGTATTATTCGCTCGCATACTTTGAGATTTCCTCAATTGCGTCTTGGCAACATGGGAAGGCAAACTTTTAGATCTGTAACCAACAGTTTTCATATCTTCCGGAGAAGCATACAATTTAGCGTTCGCCGTAGGATTAAACGAAGACACAATACCTTGAAAATAATAAAAAAAAATAATAATAAATCTCAACACTCAATACAAACAGGAAAAAAAAATTGTTAATAACCGTAATAAGACGGCGACTTAAATAAGGTTATGTTAAGTGAGGTTAGGTTACCTTCGTCGGGGATATCCCTATTTAAATGATCATATTCGGCGTGTTTGCTCCTCGAAATATCCACCTTGACTAATTGCACTTGTGATGGTATCGGCGGCGGAGGATGACTAGGAGGCGGTAAACTTCGATTGCCCAATAAAGAGGAAATATCTTCTTGACTACGATGGAATTTATTCGGTAATGTTTGTGAATTATACGCCATTTCTTGAACCAAATCGGGGGTACTGTGAAAATTTCGTTTCAATTCTTTTCCGCCGGCGAATAATTCGACGAATTTCGTTTTTGGGTTCTGTATACACAATTTACACAATCAATATTAATCGATAGATGCAGAACGGTTTAGGATCATAATAAAAAAAATTAGTTTAGCGTTTTCGAAGTAGTAGAATCCATTTATCGAAGTACTTCCGGTTATACCAATAATTGGATTGGTTGTATGTCCAGTTTGAAATTTTGAATTGTATTTACAAATTGTCAGGATGTTTTTATTTTGGAGGAAGGGGATATTTTTAGTGGAGTGGGGCTTGACTGGAGCGGGGAGAGTGAGAAAAAATAAAAGGTAACTTTTGTTCACGTTTTTATTTATTCAACTTTTATTTAAATTCGAATTTTGGGAACTGCCTTTTGTTATTCAGCTAACCGAGGACTGGAAATATTTATAGTTAGGTTAGGCTAGCTTAGATTAGGTTAGGTTTACTTTAACTTCAACTAGGTTAGGTTTACTTTAGATTTGATTTTATTACTTCAACTCCAGCTAGGTTAAGTTTACTTTAACTTAAATTAAGTTAGGTTTTCTTTAGCTTCGATTAGGTTAGGTTTACGTTAGCTTAAATTATGTTAAGTTTACTTTAACTTCGATTTTATTAGGTTAATTTTAGCCTTGATTAGGTAAGGTTCACTTTAGCTCAATGTTTGTTAGTTATTCTTCAGCTTCGAATTTATTACTTAAGATTCAACTAGGTTAGGTTTACTTTAACTTCAACTAGGTTAGGTTTACTTTAGATTTGATTTTATTACTTCAACTCCAGCTAGGTTAAGTTTACTTTAACTTAAATTAAGTTAGATTTTCTTTAGCTTCGATTAGGATAGGTTTACGTTAGCTTAAATTATGTTAGGTTTACTTTAGCTACGATTTTATTAGGTTAATTTTAGCCTTGACTAGGTAAGGTTTACTTTAGCTCAATATTTGTAAGGTTTTCTTCAGCTTCGAATTTATTACTTCAGATTCAACTAGGTTAGGTTTACTTTAACTTCAACTAGGTTAGGTTTACTTTAGATTTGATTTTATTACTTCAACTCCAGCTAGGTTAAGTTTACTTTAACTTAAATTAAGTTAGATTTTCTTTAGCTTCGATTAGGATAGGTTTACGTTAGCTTAAATTATGTTAGGTTTACTTTAGCTACGATTTTATTAGGTTAATTTTAGCCTTGACTAGGTAAGGTTTACTTTAGCTCAATATTTGTAAGGTTTTCTTCAGCTTCGAATTTATTACTTCAGATTCAACTAGGTTAGGTTTACTTTAACTTCAACTAGGTTAGGTTTACTTTAGATTTGATTTTATTACTTCAACTCCAGCTAGGTTAAGTTTACTTTAACTTAAATTAAGTTAGATTTTCTTTAGCTTCGATTAGGATAGGTTTACGTTAGCTTAAATTATGTTAGGTTTACTTTAGCTACGATTTTATTAGGTTAATTTTAGCCTTGACTAGGTAAGGTTTACTTTAGCTCAATATTTGTAAGGTTTTCTTCAGCTTCGAATTTATTACTTCAGATTCAACTAGGTTAGGTTTACTTTAACTTCAACTAGGTTAGGTTTACTTTAGATTTGATTTTATTACTTCAACTCCAGCTAGGTTAAGTTTACTTTAACTTAAATTAAGTTAGGTTTTCTTTAGCTTCGATTAGGTTAGGTTTACGTTAGCTTAAATTATGTTAAGTTTACTTTAACTTCGATTTTATTAGGTTAATTTTAGCCTTGATTAGGTAAGGTTCACTTTAGCTCAATGTTTGTTAGTTATTCTTCAGCTTCGAATTTATTACTTAAGATTCAACTAGGTTAGGTTTACTTTAGCTTCAATTATGTTAAGTTTACATTAGCTTCAACTAGATAAGATTCACGTTAGCTTTGATTTGGTTAGGTTTAGTTTATGCTCGATTCAATTTAGCTCTAGTTAGGTTAGGTTTACATTAGCTTCGATATGGTAAATTTTACTTTAACTTCGATTAGGTTTAGCTTAGCTTCGATTAGTATAGATTTACTTCAGCTTTGCTCAGGTTAGGTTTAATTCACTTTAGCTTCGATTAGGTTAGTTTTACTTTAGCATTGATTATTTTAGGTTCTCTTTAGCTTCGATTTTATTATTTTAGCTCAATTTAAGTTAGGTTTACTTCAACTTAAATTATGTTGGGTTCGATTAGGTTAAGTTTACTTTAACTCCAACTAGATAAGGTTCACTTTGATTTGATTTAGGTTTACTTCAGTCTCGATTTGATTAGATTCACTTTAGCTTTAGTTAGGTTAGTTTTACATTAGCTTTGATTTTATTAAATTTATTTTATCTTCGATAAGGTAAAGTTTACTTCAATTCCGATTAAGTAAATTTAGATTAAATTAGGTCAAGTTTAGCTTTGATTAGTATAGATTTACTATAGTTTCCTTTAGGTTAGGATTAATTTACTTTAGCTTCGATGAGATTGTATTAATTGGTAGATAACTCGAAAAGAATATATCTTTCTAAAGATTTTTATAATCAAAGGAAATCTCCGGTTAGTATAATTCATAAATATAAAGTCGAACCAGAAGTCAACTTATCGTAGAACTAATTTCCGATATCTTTAACTTGGATAAATGGATTTTAGAATGTCGAAGAAGCTTAATTAGCGTGATTTATTATGATTCTAAACCTGATAGATGGGAAAGTATTCGCGAAGAAAAATCCAAAACTTACTTTACTTTTACTTCTCTTCATCTCTGCGACGCTGGCGTACACCCTTCCTTTGCTTGGCGATCCGGAAGCGTTCGAGCTAAGAAATCTCGAGCTGGTCATCAATGAGCACTGACTCACGGCGTCGCCGTCTCTTTGTTTTTGAAACAATTCTTCTAACACGGAATTTTTAAGACTAGCCGAAGAAGGTCGCTGTCTTATAGACGCCGTTCTTGGTTGAACCGGCGTTGAAGTACAAGTTCCTCCGGGAGTCGATTGGTGAATCGACTCGACGGAACTTGATTTAGTTATATCATCAGTCTCGTCTTTTTCTCCTCCTGAAAATCATCGAAATTAAATCGAGAAAATGTGAAAAGTTCCGTTAGAATTTCACCTAAACCTGCAACCATACTTTTGGCTCTGGCTCTTCCAACGCTTAGAGTCGTTTTGGGATCTCTTCGAGGCGGTAAAGGCGCTTGCGTCGACCTACCCAACGTACCGGAATAGTTGATCGCTTTCCTTGGTAAAGTAGCGAATTGTCTACCCAAAGGTATCGCGCCAGCTCCTCCTGGTAAAATCGAAGATTTGCTCAAAGGTAAACCACCGCAAGTTGGAGGTCCCATCGACATCACCGTCATTTGCACCAGGTCACCAGATTTTCTTAAAACATATACCCCTTTAAAATAATTATAATTCGATGACGTATCGAGTAAATACCTTATCAAATCGACTACGTGTTCGTGTGAAGCAGAAGAAACGTCTTCGTTATTTATTTCCAATAGGAAATCCCCTTTCTTCAACCCCGCTATATCTGCAACACCCCCGGGATCGACGTCATCGAGGTATTGTAGAGCAGGACAAGTTTCAGAAGGAGTCAGATCCATTAGAGTCGATGTAGCCTTAGCTCCTCTTAAAATAAAACCGAATCCTTTTCTACCTTTGTGCAGGACCACTGTACGCGGTTCGGCAGGAAGATGTGAGTAACTACAAAAATTAATAGCCGATATTCAAGGAGGTTCAACGTACTCTTCAAGTTTTATAGAAATTTTTTAATCAAAAATTAATGTTTATGATTAATTGATTTGAACTTAAATCTTATTTCTAAGTCAAAGTCGTAAAACTTCTTTACAAATATATTGACATCGATTTTTAATTTTTAATAATGTCGATTCACCCTGTAAATGTCAAATTTGTTTATATTGTATCGAATCTCAGACTGTACATTTATTTTTGTGTGGTAAGTACAGTTACAAGTAACTGTTTGAGCTAAATAACGAGGCTAAATAGGTTATTCTTCTTTTTTTTTTGGAATTTTGCCTTTTCCTATGTTGTAACACAGCTACGAATGATTCTGTGGTCTTTAATTGGCTATAACAACAGCGAACGACAAGAGATAAAAGTTAAAATAAAATCAAAATTTGAATTATAAATTTATTTGCACTTTTTCTATGTATTGAAAGGCATTTATTTATCTGTCAAAGTCGTAAAATGTCTTTACAAATATATTGACATCGATTTTTAATTTTTAATAACGTCGATTCACCCTGTAAATGTCAAATTTGTTTATATTGTATCGAATCTCAGACTGTACATTGATTTTTGTGTGGTAAGTACAGTTACAAGTAACTGTTTGAGCTAAATAACGAGGCTAAATAGGTTATTCTTCTTTTTTTTGAAACTTTGCCTTTTCCTATATTGTAACACAGCTACGAATAATTCTGTGGTCTTTAATTGGCTATAACAACAGCGAACGACAAGAGATAAAAGTTAAAATAAAATCAAAATTTGAATTATAAATTTATTTGCACTTTTTCTATGTATTGAAAGGCATTTATTTATCTGTCAAAGTCGTAAAATGTCTTTACAAATATATTGACATCGATTTTTAATTTTTAATAACGTCGATTCACCCTGTAAATGTCAAATTTGTTTATATTGTATCGAATCTCAGACTGTACATTGATTTTTGTGTGGTAAGTACAGTTACAAGTAACTGTTTGAGCTAAATAACGAGGCTAAATAGGTTATTCTTCTTTTTTTTGAAACTTTGCCTTTTCCTATATTGTAACACAGCTACGAATAATTCTGTGGTCTTTAATTGGCTATAACAACAGCGAACGACAAGAGATAAAAGTTAAAATAAAATCAAAATTTGAATTATAAATTTATTTGCACTTTTTCTATGTATTGAAAGGCATTTATTTATCTGTCAAAGTCGTAAAATGTCTTTACAAATATATTGACATCGATTTTTAATTTTTAATAACGTCGATTCACCCTGTAAATGTCAAATTTGTTTATATTGTATCGAATCTCAGACTGTACATTTATTTTTGTGTGGTAAGTACAGTTACAAGTAACTGTTTGAGCTAAATAACGAGGCTAAATAGGTTATTCTTCTTTTTTTTTGAAACTTTGCCTTTTCCTATATTGTAACACAGCTACGAATAATTCTGTGGTCTTTAATTGGCTATAACAACAGCGAACGACAAGAGATAAAAGTTAAAATAAAGTCAAAATTTGAATTGTAAATTTATACTCCGATAATAAATATCAAAATTTGATAAAATTTAAATTATTTAAGAAAAAATTATATATTTTTGGACTTACGTTTTTTTGGTAGCCCTTGGAGCAGTAGCAAAATGTTTCGAAGTACTCTCTCTTCTTCCCAATACTCTACTAGAAGTCTGACTCGGCGGTCTGGGATCTTTAGCCACTATCATGGTAGCCTGTATATTATGATGGCGCAATCGGACTTCTTGGACGCAAGCCGCGGGAAAATAACCCGTTCGTCCTCCGCCGCTTTTCGTCTTTCCTTCCAAATAACCATCATCGGTTGCAGCAAGAACTGAAATATAATTTTTCAGCGTAAATTGAATAATCATCGGATATTTTCGAGATATTCACCCTCTATAATATCTCCTTCCCTTATATCAATGTGTCCTTCTTCCTTCGACGAATACGATTCGATACAAACCACAGTACTACCAGGCATCCATATGGTGCAATTGGTGGTATCGGAATTGGCGGTGCCCACTCCGGAGCTATCGCTGATGATGTCGCTGGTATCTCCGAGACTTTTATCTGCAACACCCAGTGCGAACACTGAGTAACATCATATCATTTGTAAAGGCACGAGGTTAATGTCAAGTGAATGAAATAGATGTATCCGGATGGTAGACATTTTAAAACAAATATGTCAATAATATGTCAATAACAGTTTAAATTTTTTAATTCCACAAAAATTTCAATTATAGTTGAAACGGTGGAGGTATTCCATCACGTGACTCAATATAAATGACGTAATTTTAATAATTGAACGAACTAAAATTTAAATTTGACACTTTGAGGTTATGTTTGCTGTGTTTTGAACGTGCATTAAGTTTAATCATAGAAGCTATGGATAATGAAGCTTTAGAATACAAAATCTATGTAAAGTACTACTTAGATATAGAGGGCCTTGGATTCCATTTAGAACTTTTCAAAAGTCTGTATTCTTCCGAAAAATCGGCATTTATAAGTCTGGCAACGCTGTCGAAAAAGATCAAAACGAACCATATTCGTGATTCAGATAACGATAACACGCGTTTTCACTATGAATAACCGATACAAGCTCACGCTTTGGGAAAATTTTTTTTTTGTTACGTCGTATCTGAGTATGAACGCGGATTACGAAACTATGTTTAACGAAATTCGACAACAATTTCCGAACTCGCTTCTACAATTTCGTTCAACGGAGAACGGAGAAATTCTTAAAACGGGCTCTGTTGTCGACGCGCCGCTTTCTGGACGACCGGTAGCTGTATCTATATGGAAACAGTGGCGCTGGCTTTAGTTGAGCGCCGGAACCAATCTGCAGTGCTGCTATCGAGAGAATTTCAAATATCCGATCTCACAGTAACCTTTTTTCGAATTCATTTTATAAATTATTTCAATAAATTCGTTTTCACGGTACATTTTTTTTCTTATGACTGACATATCGACGTCTGTATGTGTTTAAATTTTAATTCTGACGTCTGTTATGTAAATTTTTATGTGAATGGTACCCTGATGATGGTGATATATTTATCGAAACGTCGATATTCAAGCTTTTTAGGAAACTTTAGGAAAAAACGTTGAAATTTTAATTGAGTTATTGGTAGATTAAATATGTTTCTTTAAAAAATCAACTTTCCAGTAATAATTTAAATTAATTTTGGATTTTGAAACTTGTTCACCCAGTATATCGATAATTTTATCAAAATAGTTATGGTAAATATGTCGTTGTAAACCATATAAATGAAATTTCTTTTTTAATTATCGATTCGTAAAAGTCCGACCTTTGGAATATTAGTCGATTATTTCTACTTGTCAATTGTCAGAAATATTGATTTTAATCATATGCATATTGTGCTGACGTATTAGTCACGTGATGGAAAACCTTCACCGTTTCTACTTTGGTTTTGCATACGTCATTTTTTTCGTATTGTGTATTATTCGTGGATATATTTAGCGATGACGTTACGAGGGGGAGACATCTAGGAAACAATTCCAAACAAAAAACGATTCCAAGTCGTTTTGTTTATAATTTGCGTTGTCTACACGATAGGTGGTACATTTTTTTTTTTGACAAAAATCATTAATAAAATTAAAATGAGAATTTTGAGTTTTAAAACAAAAAGAATGTAACATTGTTGTGTCAAATAAAAAGTTGTTGTATATGACGTAATGGTTGACAAAGTTATCGACATATGACATTGTGTCATACGTCATTTTAGTGTGTAATGTTTTTTGTTACCATACTAAAGTAGATAATGTATTTGAATAATAATTATTATAAATAAAAGAAAAGAATTATCACGTCATTGTTGTGTTTAATCTGTATTGTCAGTAATTTATGGACACAATCAAATTGAAATATTGACTTAAATAAAATTTTAATTTGGCAAATAAACAGTTTTTGTAGTTGACTATATAGGGACACCAAAGAGAAGATCTAAGTGAGCCATTCCTGAATTAGAGCAAGGCCCTGGTATTGTTTTAGAAAATTAACATACAAGGATACATTCACTTATGCACATGCTGTAACCATATCAACAAAAATTACAATAGGAAATTTTCAATTTGTTATTTTTTCTATTTGATTGCGATAAACTCAAAAGTTACCAAACAGATAGTTCATTGTTCAAAGTACGATTGTGGACGGCCAAAAATTCGTTGAGTAGGCCTTCAGATAGGCCCATCGTGCCTCATTTAACCAGATGTCCTTTGAGAAGCCGATCAGGTGGTTTAACTTGAACCCTTCGGTGTCATTAAGCGAGCTGCGAGTGTTCGTACCACTGGGCACTCACAGATGACGTGGTCAGCAGTTTTATCCTCGTCCATGCACCAGCGGCATTCCGGATCGTCCGTGATGCCCATGGTGTGTATTTCGCGCCTATTTAGTTTGGTATGAGATGCACCAGATCCAACAATGTGTGTCTTCGCTTGTCTCATGCTAGGTATGCATCTCCGCCGAGCGCACCGAACGGATTTCCATGAGGTTTTCACCAATAGATAAAGTGATTAACCCATTTCGTTAAATCTTGGTGTCTTCAATCGAAGACGCTGGACGTTGAAGATTCTCCAGATTGGAGGTATCAAAGACTCACCGACGAAGAAAATGTGGATGATGGCGATCTGGAAGCTCCCAATGTTGGTGATATCGCTGGACATTATGAATTGGACATCATTTTGTCACTCGAGTGACGATAATTTTGATAGTGAAGACAAAAATTTTGGCAAAAGTCTATTTAGATTTGTACAAGATTTCTTTAAATGTTGGTGTCTTCAATCGAGGACGCTGGACGTTGAGATTGTCCAGATTGGAGGGAACCGCGGAATATTAATACCCGGAAGGTATCGAAGCTGAAATAATCACTCCACCTCCCGAGGTTGACTGTCTCACCGAAGAAGAAGATGTGGATGATGGCGATCTGGAAGTTCCCAATGTTGCTGGACATTATGAATTGGACATCATTTTGACTCGAGTGACGATAATTTTGATAGTGAAGACAAAAATTTTGGCAAAAGTCTATTTAGATTTGTACAAGATTTCTTTAAATGTTGGTGTCTTCAATCGAGGACGCTGGACGTTGAGATTGTCCAGATTTGAGGGAACCGCGGATTATTAATACCCGGAAGGTATCGAAGCCGAAATAATCACTCCACCTCCCGAGGTTGACTGTCTCACCGAAGAAGAAGATGTGGATGATGGCGATCTGGAAGTTCCCAATGTTGCTGGACATTATGAATTGGACATCATTTTGACTCGAGTGACGATAATTTTGATAGTGAAGACAAAAATTTTGTCAAAAGTCTATTTAGATTTGTACAAGATTTCTTTAAATGTTGGTGTCTTCAATCGAGGACGCTGGACGTTGAGATTGTCCAGATTGGAGGGAACCGCGGAATATTAATACCCGGAAGGTATCGAAGCTGAAATAATCACTCCACCTCCCGAGGTTGACTGTCTCACCGAAGAAGAAGATGTGGATGATGGCGATCTGGAAGTTCCCAATGTTGCTGGACATTATGAATTGGACATCATTTTGACTCGAGTGACGATAATTTTGATAGTGAAGACAAAAATTTTGTCAAAAGTCTATTTAGATTTGTACAAGATTTCTTTAAATGTTGGTGTCTTCAATCGAGGACGCTGGACGTTGAGATTGTCCAGATTGGAGGGAACCGCGGAATATTAATACCCGGAAGGTATCGAAGCCGAAATAATCACTCCACCTCCCGAGGTTGACTGTCTCACCGAAGAAGAAGATGTGGATGATGGCGATCTGGAAGTTCCCAATGTTGCTGGACATTATGAATTGGACATCATTTTGACTCGAGTGACGATAATTTTGATAGTGAAGACAAAAATTTTGGCAAAAGTCTATTTAGATTTGTACAAGATTTCTTTAAATGTTGGTGTCTTCAATCGAGGACGCTGGACGTTGAGATTGTCCAGATTTGAGGGAACCGCGGATTATTAATACCCGGAAGGTATCGAAGCCGAAATAATCACTCCACCTCCCGAGGTTGACTGTCTCACCGAAGAAGAAGATGTGGATGATGGCGATCTGGAAGTTCCCAATGTTGCTGGACATTATGAATTGGACATCATTTTGACTCGAGTGACGATAATTTTGATAGTGAAGACAAAAATTTTGGCAAAAGTCTATTTAGATTTGTACAAGATTTCTTTAAATGTTGGTGTCTTCAATCGAGGACGCTGGACGTTGAGATTGTCCAGATTGGAGGGAACCGCGGAATATTAATACCCGGAAGGTATCGAAGCTGAAATAATCACTCCACCTCCCGAGGTTGACTGTCTCACCGAAGAAGAAGATGTGGATGATGGCGATCTGGAAGTTCCCAATGTTGCTGGACATTATGAATTGGACATCATTTTGACTCGAGTGACGATAATTTTGATAGTGAAGACAAAAATTTTGTCAAAAGTCTATTTAGATTTGTACAAGATTTCTTTAAATGTTGGTGTCTTCAATCGAGGACGCTGGACGTTGAGATTGTCCAGATTGGAGGGAACCGCGGAATATTAATACCCGGAAGGTATCGAAGCCGAAATAATCACTCCACCTCCCGAGGTTGACTGTCTCACCGAAGAAGAAGATGTGGATGATGGCGATCTGGAAGTTCCCAATGTTGCTGGACATTATGAATTGGACATCATTTTGACTCGAGTGACGATAATTTTGATAGTGAAGACAAAAATTTTGGCAAAAGTCTATTTAGATTTGTACAAGATTTCTTTAAATGTTGGTGTCTTCAATCGAGGACGCTGGACGTTGAGATTGTCCAGATTTGAGGGAACCGCGGATTATTAATACCCGGAAGGTATCGAAGCCGAAATAATCACTCCACCTCCCGAGGTTGACTGTCTCACCGAAGAAGAAGATGTGGATGATGGCGATCTGGAAGTTCCCAATGTTGCTGGACATTATGAATTGGACATCATTTTGACTCGAGTGACGATAATTTTGATAGTGAAGACAAAAATTTTGTCAAAAGTCTATTTAGATTTGTACAAGATTTCTTTAAATGTTGGTGTCTTCAATCGAGGACGCTGGACGTTGAGATTGTCCAGATTTGAGGGAACCGCGGATTATTAATACCCGGAAGGTATCGAAATAATTACTCCACCTCCCGAGGTTGACTGTCTCACCGACGAAGAAGATGTGGATAATAGCGATCTGGAAGTTCCCGAAGTGCAAAGAAAAGAAAAAAGTGGAAAAAAGTTCCTACGCATATTATAGTCCTTGTCCACTAGGAAATAAGTGGGAAGTTGGAAAATATGACCTGCTAACTTATATCCAGTTAAAATTTTTGAAGAAATTGTTGATGACACAGTGTGCGATGTGATAATTAAATAAACTGGTCCTAAGATGAAGACTTTTGTGTACCGATTGTACTAGTAGGAATGCTTATCTTGAATTGATATCTGTGCTTCATTTCCAAGATAACGCTGAAGCTGTCCAGAACAAAGAAGACAGAATTGTTCATCGCGATTTAGCAATGATTGTTAGATGTTGATGGTGGAAAAGAAAATGGCGAAGCTGCAAGTGAACCTTTAGGAATGTTACTAAGATTTCGACAATTTCTTTAGTAGTCACTTGTTATTTTTAAAACTAAAAAGGGAACTATTGGAAGAAATAGAACTGAAAAGTGTCCAATTTCAAAAGAAATGTAAAAATTTGAAAAGGTAGTTCCGATGAAAAAATGAGATACTCATTTTCAAATGGAATGACAATAAATGTGTGTCAGTAGCTTCCAACTTTGACACAGTAGATCCTTTGGTAACAGTACACCGATGGAGTAGACAAAAGAAGCCGATTCTACAACCCAATAATGTGAATAATTACAATCGACATATGAGAGTTGTAGATCAGCACGATTGGTTGCTAGAAAAGTGCTCAATACCAATCGAAGAAAATAAAAGTGGTACCGATGATAACAATAAATGTTTTCCGGAGGCAAATTGCTGTTCCTTGCCTGAAAATTGAACATGGGCAACGAGTAATGAAAGGTTGAACACTCAGCTTACCGTCGATATTAAAATCAAGTGTTGAAATTAGTGACAAGTAAGATGAAATAGAAGATTTTATCGGAAAACGAGAAAAACAACGTCGGTGTCAATTTAGCGGTTGCAAAGACAAGCCGGCAACGTTTTAAGATAAATGTCATTAAATTAGTGTGAAAAAACGTGAATTGGGCATTAATGGGTTAATGAAAAAGTTTTAAGTATATAATTTTTGTCTAAATGTTAAAAGTATGATGAAAAATTGAATAAATTAAAGTTTTCTATGGTAAGTATCTACCTAAAATAGATTCTCACATATTTTGGCGTAAGTAACGAACTCCTTGATTATTCGAAGTAGTGATTCCCGAAGTAGCAATACGGCAAAAATATATTTTCAAAATGATAATGGAAAATGTAATTTACAAAAACAAAAAGTTCCTATTGCAATTTTTGTAAAGATAAGATAGAAGAAGATACGTCATACTTTACCTGTCACGATGCTAGCGGTGTCTGTTTCGTGTCCCGGTAGTGCGCTTCCTTCCGAAAGACTGGAACTGGCCGAACTGAAAGGTGCTGAGGATCTGTCACTAGGACAAGGACTTGGAGGTAGGGCAAGGGTACTCATGGACGGTGCCCTGTTCAGCCAACCAATCGCGGATCTACGCTTCGGATTATAACTAGGTGGGCCGCGAAAAGGGACTGAAAGTAACACGTTCGACATCAAGAAAGTGGAAAATCGATTCAATCATCAATTCTTTTGATATAAACTAACATAACCTCATTTTTATTAACAACTTTTTGTATTAACATCAATTTTCCACTCTAAGTTTTTATAGTTCAAGTATTTCGGTGTAACATGCAAAATATACGAGGGTTGTTCTGAAAATACACATATGAATCGGTTATGCTTAATAAACTTGATAAATTATGTGTTACTTAACGTTTTTTTTTTCGGGTTTAACCCCTACCATACGACACATTACGTTGAAATTTCATTACCAAAAAGATTGGTACAACTACGGTACCTTTTCGACATAATCACCGAAGAGATCGAGACATTTGTGATATCTGTGGACAAGCTTTTCAATACTCTCTTCAAAGAAAGTTGTCGCCAATTAACAGACCTAGAAATTTCTGGAAATTCCGTAGACAAAGCAGTTATGGTGAATTTGGAGTTTTCCCCATACACACGACTAATTCTCCGATCGATTTCTGCAGCATTACGACCTTCAGCCTGTAAAAAACGAATCACACTTGGCGAACATGTTTACGTGGCTGTAGCACAACGCCGACTGACGCCTGAATGTCAACAATGGCGGAGTGTGTAGTGCGAGTGTAAAAGGATTCAACCTCTTGTGCTTGTTTTTACATGAAAAACGTCTTTTGTCCTTAAAATGCAGAAGTCTTGGTACCCATCGCGTACAGTCTGCACTGACGTTCCTTGTGCTAGGGCTCCACGCATGTTTACCACCACTTTCGGAAAGCGCAACACTATTCAATCACTTCAGTCTTGGAGAGGATCTTATTTCCGCAGATTTTCGCTCAAGTACACTAAAAAGTGAGTCTCTACGCTTCGAAAAAGTCCAGACTAAATTTTTCGCGCGTTTATTCAAAAATTCCAATTTATATTTCAACGTAATTTTCTAGATTATTCGAGTTTAATGAATTTTTATTGTACTCAAAATGTTGCAGCGTCTTCTAGACATTAAGCAGATATAATTTTTTTTTTTCAAAATTAAAAGTTTAGATAACCATTTGTTGAAATGAAATAATTGAATGACGTTTTATAAGTTTGACACCTAACGGGAAGTATTCTGTCAAATTGATTCGCAATTACGCGTCATATTGTTGTGTAATTCCGAAACCACCCTCGTAAAGAATTTTATGAAAATGTAATTAAAGTGAAATATAAAAGAATCGCATGCCATTGTTGTTATAAAAAAAAATTTTCTTATTTTGTAGAAGAAGAGACACAATTGAAACACTTTTTATATATCTTCAATTAAAAATTGATAAAACCATTTTCTGCTTCAATATTTTGTTTTTTGGTTACTACCAGATTAATTTTGTTGTGGTGGGAGTAATTCTAATGGCCCGATTACACCTACTGAGTGTTCGGCAGAAGTTCGACTAGTGTAAGAACGTTTGTGCCCGATTTTTTCGTTGCTGCAGTTTAGAGTGAAATTTCACAACAATCCGTTAGATAAGGGAACATTTTTATAGAAAAAAAGGTTTGTTGGAGTTGGCCCTGATATAGGAATTGCTCCTCTGCAGAGTTGGAGTTGTGTTGACCTGGTTGGTGTCGACCATTGGCCAGAAGAGAATAAAAAGTGAGCTCAAGATAAGTGAAAACGTTCTTCTAGGTTAGGAGATACATTTTTTTGTTTTTTTTTAAATTTGAATTGGGGAAGGATGGGTACAGCTTCGGCTGCACTATTCCCAATCGTCGGACATTTGGTTGCTAAAATAATTCACCAGGTTACAGTAAACCCGCAACATCGACGATTCTACAACAAAAATCCTCGTATAAACGAAGACGACGGCTACACTGGTTTGTCTACAGACGTGGTAGACATCTAATTCGAAACAGTAAGCCTCAGACTAAAAAGCTAACAGTTGCTAACCTTTAGCGCATTTGTACTTTTCTGTAGCATCTAATCTCGTTACTTAATAGCCACAACTCGTAGAATTGGATTGCTGCTTATCTTCAGGTTCTGAAGACGACAACTTGGTTATCTATAACCAAGTTATCGTCTTCAGAGACTGGAGATAAACGGTGTACCTTCACTAAATAGTGCACCTTCAGTTTCTGAAGACGACAACTTGGTTATATATAACCAAATGATCTTCTTCAGAGGCTGAAGGTGAACTATTTATATTTAGCCTCTGAAGACGACAACTTGGTTATCTATAATCAAGTTATCGTCTTCAGAGACTGAAGATAAACAGTTTACCTTCACTAAATAGTGCATCTTCAGTTTCTGAAGACGACAACTTGGTTATATATAACCAAATGATCTTCTTCAGAGACTGAAGGTGAACTATAGATAACCAAGTTGTCGTCTTCAGAGGTTGAAGATAAATAGTTCACCTTCAGTCTCTGAAGAAGATAATTTGGTTATAGATAACGAAATTGTCGTCTTCAGAGAGTGAAGTTGCACTATTTAGTGAAGTTAAACTGTTAATCTTCAGTATCTGAAGAAGATAATTTGGTTATCTATAACCAAATGATCTTCTTCAGAGACTGAACGTGAACTATTTATCTTCAGTCTCTGAAGACGACAACTTGGTTATCTATAATCAAGTTATCGTCTTCAGAGACTGAAGATAAACGGTTTACCTTCACTAAATAGTGCACCTTCAATTTCTGAAGACGACAACTTGGTTATATATAACCAAATGATCTTCTTCAGAGACTGAAAGTGAACTATTTATCTTCAGTCTCTGAAGACGACAACTTGGTTATCTATAATCAAGTTATCGTCTTCAGAGACTGAAGATAAACAGTTTACCTTCACTAAATAGTGCACCTTCAATTTCTGAAGACGACAACTTGGTTATATATAACCAAATGATCTTCTTCAGAGACTGAAAGTGAACTATTTATCTTCAGTCTCTGAAGACGACAACTTGGTTATCTATAATCAAGTTATCGTCTTCAGAGACTGAAGATAAACAGTTTACCTTCACTAAATAGTGCATCTTCAGTTTCTGAAGACGACAACTTGGTTATATATAACCAAATGATCTTCTTCAGAGACTGAAGGTGAACTATAGATAACCAAGTTGTCGTCTTCAGAGGTTGAAGATAAATAGTTCACCTTCAGTCTCTGAAGAAGATAATTTGGTTATAGATAACGAAATTGTCGTCTTCAGAGAGTGAAGTTGCACTATTTAGTGAAGTTAAACTGTTAATCTTCAGTATCTGAAGAAGATAATTTGGTTATCTATAACCAAATGATCTTCTTCAGAGACTGAACGTGAACTATTTATCTTCAGTCTCTGAAGACGACAACTTGGTTATCTATAATCAAGTTATCGTCTTCAGAGACTGAAGATAAACGGTTTACCTTCACTAAATAGTGCACCTTCAATTTCTGAAGACGACAACTTGGTTATATATAACCAAATGATCTTCTTCAGAGACTGAAAGTGAACTATTTATCTTCAGTCTCTGAAGACGACAACTTGGTTATCTATAATCAAGTTATCGTCTTCAGAGACTGAAGATAAACAGTTTACCTTCACTAAATAGTGCATCTTCAGTTTCTGAAGACGACAACTTGGTTATATATAACCAAATGATCTTCTTCAGAGACTGAAGGTGAACTATAGATAACCAAGTTGTCGTCTTCAGAGGTTGAAGATAAATAGTTCACCTTCAGTCTCTGAAGAAGATAATTTGGTTATAGATAACGAAATTGTCGTCTTCAGAGACTGAAGTTGCACTATTTAGTGAAGTTAAACTGTTAATCTTCAGTATCTGAAGAAGATAATTTGGTTATCTATAACCAAATGATCTTCTTCAGAGACTGAACGTGAACTATTTATCTTCAGTCTCTGAAGACGACAACTTGGTTATCTATAATCAAGTTATCGTCTTCAGAGACTGAAGATAAACAGTTTACCTTCACTAAATAGTGCACCTTCAATTTCTGAAGACGACAACTTGGTTATATATAACCAAATTATCTTCTTCAGAGACTGAAAGAGAACTATTTATCTTCAGTCTCTGAAGACGACAACTTGGTTATCTATAATCAAGTTATCGTCTTCAGAGACTGAAGATAAACAGTTTACCTTCACTAAATAGTGCACCTTCAATTTCTGAAGACGACAACTTGGTTATATATAACCAAATTATCTTCTTCAGAGACTGAAAGAGAACTATTTATCTTCAGTCTCTGAAGACGACAACTTGGTTATATATAATCAAGTTATCGTCTTCAGAGACTGAAGATAAACAGTTTACCTTCACTAAATAGTGCATCTTCAGTTTCTGAAGACGACAACTTGGTTATATATAACCAAATTATCTTCTTCAGAGACTGAAAGAGAACTATTTATCTTCAGTCTCTGAAGACGACAACTTGGTTATCTATAATCAAGTTATCGTCTTCAGAGACTGAAGATAAACAGTTTACCTTCACTAAATAGTGCACCTTCAATTTCTGAAGACGACAACTTGGTTATATATAACCAAATGATCTTCTTCAGAGACTGAAAGTGAACTATTTATCTTCAGTCTCTGAAGACGACAACTTGGTTATCTATAATCAAGTTATCGTCTTCAGAGACTGAAGATAAACAGTTTACCTTCACTAAATAGTGCATCTTCAGTTTCTGAAGACGACAACTTGGTTATATATAACCAAATTATCTTCTTCAGAGACTGAAGGTGAACTATAGATAACCAAGTTGTCGTCTTCAGAGGTTGAAGATAAATAGTACACCTTCAGTCTCTGAAGAAGATAATTTGGTTATAGATAACGAAATTGTCGTCTTCAGAGACTGAAGTTGCACTATTTAGTGAAGTTAAACTGTTAATCTTCAGTATCTGAAGAAGATAATTTGGTTATCTATAACCAAATGATCTTCTTCAGAGACTGAACGTGAACTATTTATCTTCAGTCTCTGAAGACGACAACTTAGGTATCTATAACCAAGTTATAGTCCCAGATAAACAGTCTGAAGACGACAGCTTGGTTATACAAACAAGTTTTAGACAGTGGATGTTGGTGTAGTGGTAGTGTAAACAGCGTGTTTGATATAAATATCACCAACGGTTCCAAAAACTTCAGCTTAACGAAGAAAAGAAAAAAATTAGAGATTCAAAAAAATCTCGTAACGGAAAAAATTGGTTTTATGAATCTAGTGTTAAATGGCGAATATTAGCGAGAAGAAGAAATCCGTTTTCGATCTGATCAGTTGAAATGTAACCACACATTCGTCCGAGCTATCTAGTAGGTGTAATTGTGCCTTAAAGGTTTGTCAATTTCGTTGGTTGAGTATCACGCTGTTCCTTCTTTTCTCTTAATCATTATATAAAAAGCGTTTCAATCCGAATTCCCTGTCCCATGCCTTACGTCAATATACAATCGATACATGAATGAGACAATCTCTATTTCGAACCAAATTGAATAAAGTTAAAACTTACCGACATCTTCTTGTTTATAATTTTGGATGATATCCGCTAGGTCCATATTACCGGCGATGACGGCGACTTGACAAGGAGTTTGATTGGCGAAATTCAAAGCTTGTCTATCAGCGCCGCGGAATAGTAACAATCTAGCGCAGGATTCTTGACAATTTACTGCGCAAACGTGTAAAGGAGTATTACCAGAAGCGTTTTTGGCATTCATGTCCGCTCCGTAGAACAGAAGGTGTTCTAAATGGGATAGAAGACCCGTTCTACAAGCCTAACAAAAAAAATTTCAATCAAAAATGAGTTATTAACAAATTTGGGGTGTTATTACTTGGTGCACTTCGTGCCAGCCTTGAGCGTCCTGAGCGCCCGTTGTAGCGTGATCGTGTAATAGAGTTTCGGTGAAAGTCGGGTCTACGTTGAGACTTATTGTATAATAAAGCGGCGTTAGTCCTTTATTATCCTTATAATTAGGAGACGCCCCTAATTCTAACAAGGTTTTTAAGGCTTCTAAACTTCGATGTTCTACGGCTCGATGTAAGGCTGTCGAACCGTCTTTTTTTCGGTAGTCCAATAAAGCACCACCGTTCACTAATGCCATTAATACTTTCGCCGGTTTTTTTATGCCCGTTGCCATAGTTAATGGCGTTTCTAGAAAATAAATACACGTACAAGAAACGGCTGCGACGTGAAAAAGACGAAGATGGATCGAATAAAGGAAAAAGAAACTCACCACCTGTTTCTTGGCAGTGAAAGTTAGGATCTAGGCCTTTGGAACAAATTTTAGTAATTTTTTCCACTTGTCCGTTTTGTACGTAGTCTATGAATCGCCGAAGATTGGCCCTTGTATGTAGACTTTTCAATTGTTTTTCGTCGAGTGACATCATTTTATACACCCTTCTTTTATACTTCAACTAAAAAATGAAATGTGATATAGATACTTGAAACATTCACCTTGGTCAAAAATTGGAATTGAATCATTTTCGTGGGATGATTTTCTATGGAAACCAATATTTAATTATGTTATTAATACACTTGGTTTCATATTACAACACTTTTAATATCCGTTATTTTGTTTCCACGCCGATTTTTACATTTGTTATCTACAAGTGCACGAATTTCATGTGCACACGGACCAGTAAACAAACTCAAAAAATGGAATGTGATATATTTGACTACGAATTTTACGAGAGGAAACTGGATAATAATGTTTATAGATACTTGAAACAATCACCTTGGTCAAAAACTGGAATTGAATCATTTTCGTGGGATGATTTTCTATGGAAACCAATATTTAATTATGTTATTAATACACTTGGTTTCAGATTACAACACTTTTAATATCCGTTATTTTGTTTCCACGCCGATTTTTACATTTGTTATCTACAAGTGCACGAATTTCATGTGCACACGGATCAGTAAACAAACTCAAACGTTGCTTTAAACTGCCGCGGTGACGGGGACTGTTGATTGTCTTGGACTTGGACTTTTTATCACGAAATAATGAATCGTTTTTGAGATAAAACCAATTATTGATAATAATAAATTTTTATTATTCCTCCGTTTTTGCCAACTAGTTTATGAACAATTTAGTAATGGGATTGTGGCAATCAAATATCAAAGTGTATTCTTTTCAGTATATATTTCGAGCTTTGGAAAATTCATTATCGAGAATTGAGTAACCATTAATGGAAGTGAAATTTTTTTCTTTCGCCAAAAATCAATATTGAAATTGAGACGTGACATAAATTTAATGATTCATAGAATGCGTGATGTGTATTTTAAAGTAGCTGCTCATTCGCATTTGGGAAAATATCAGTTCTTTCAGCAAGAGCTTTAAAATAGCTTTCTGTCACGAGTGTTTTATATTATTTTTTCCGTTTTGTGTGCTAATCAAAGTGTATGAATCTTTGGTTTCATTTGTCTATCTCAAAACTTATGTATCGACCCTCGTATAGCGTCGGATTATGGAAAAGTCTAAGCGGGACTTAAGCCCCGGGCCCCTCCAAATTACTGATGTTATCATTAATTTCAAAAGCAAAAATTACGTTTAAAAAATTTCGAGTTCATTTTGATTTTCGTAAGTGGGACCTGGGTCCCATAAATTACCAATAATACTGAAAGAAAAACGTTTTTACATAATGTTAAAACTGATAAAGCTACGTCACGACTTTTTATACGTATATAGTTATATATTTTGTGAAACTAACCTCTAAATAACCAACAGGACCGTTAAAAGGGTAGTCCCCAAGACGTCTCTCTTCATCCAGAAATTTACCAGCTCTCCCGTTATCCGGAGGAGAAAATAAACCATAGTTGAAGCTTTCTTTTAACTCCTGAAATGCGGATATGTAAAGAAATTGTAAATGTACGAGGAGGAGGTCCCAGAAGTACTTAGCCCAACAAAGAAAATAAGTTCGATACCATTAATTGCGGACCGCATCTTCATTGTTTGTAAATATTTGACCACCGAGCCATTTTTTACGTCTAAGACCAGAAAATGATCAGAGGGGGCTAAATCTGGTGAATATGGTGCATGAGGTAGCAATTCAAACTTCAATTCATTAATATTGGCCATTGCAATCACAGATTTGTGAGCTGGTGCATAGTCTTGATGAAACAACATTTTCTTCTTAACCAAATGCTGCCGTTTTTGCTTGATTTCTTCGCTCAAACGTTGCATAATAAGAGTTTTTCATTTTTCAATAAAAAATATCCCACGCGCATCCCAAAAAACCAACGACATGACCTTGCTTCAGATGGAATGGTATTTGCCTTCTTTAGAGCCGATTTTCCCTTTTCAGTCCATTGTTTTGATTCTTCTTTTCCTTCGGGTGGGAAGTGATGATAGTTAAGAAACGATACAAACATTTTCTCGACGTTGTTTTTGTTCCATTGTGAGCAAACGCTGCAGTCGCAATCATCCACTATCGCTTTGTACATTTTCTTCAGCATTTATGGAGTCGTCATCTCATTTGGTCGACCATTGCGATGCTGGTCTTCGCAGATCGTATTCAATATTTAACGAAGGAACAGTCTCATCCAGAGAAGAATTGGTTATGCTAAGTATTGAATCACATAACGATGGCCATTTTTACAAATCCGCTGAAAACGTTCGCTATTGATGGCTGCCAAACAAATACTAAACAAGGTGCAGACTTCAAACTTGCTTTATGAGATTTTTCAAACAAATAACGCCATCTCTAGGTCGGGCCAGGTACTTCTGGGATCATCCTCGTAAAAGAAGTAGAGAACATTATCTCAATTGTATTTGATAAAGTTCTAGGTACTAGAAGCTAAGTTTGAACAAGAAAAATCACATTTTCTAAAATGATTTGCTGAAAATAAATTTAATGCAACGTGTAGTAGTTAGATGTTCTAATCATAACGCACGATATCAAGTTTAAATTTTAGCCTTTAACTCGACTTTCAGATTTACAAACAAAAAATAGTCAGACGGAGCTAGATCAGGGCTACATGCTTGGTGTTCCAGTAGCTTTGGAGCCTCAATAATCTAAAGGTATTTCGTGGAATCTCTTTTAGATGTCATTATATAAAACCATCCATCAGACATTCCTTTGGTCCTCGTGACACAAATATTCTATTCGACGCTACTTTTGAGATTTCGAAGCATCCATCTTGAACATATTTGAATGCTCGTGTAGAATCCTTAGAGCGCTTATTTTGAAAATGCCGGTCCGTACTGCAATTTCCAAATTAAGTCACCGTAAACAGCCTCTAAACTATTTTTGATTTGGGTTTGTGTTAATCTCAACTCAATTTTCAAAATAGCTCAACTTGGTGGTAATTCGGAGCTCTACTATAATAAAATGGATGCTTGAATGTTTATCAACGTTTATCACTCTATATCTCAAAGAGGTATATTTCAAAAATTGTTGCAATATAAAATTAAACCGGAATTATTTTGTTAATTCCAATACGAAATAACAACAATTTAAATATTTTTTGTTGTCGATATTTCGTCCAAGTGTTATATCATTTGATCGGGTTCGCTTTCTAACCAAAAAAACATGAAAATAACTCGTTAAAAATTCCAAATTTCTATAAATAGAATTTTTGTACATAATATCTGTCATTGTGAATCGAATTTACAACAACTATAAAATTTAAATATAATTTTTTAATCGTTGTTAAATTAATATTAATAGTTTCGTGATATGATTGTATTACAAGTTTATTCCACCAAAAATTAATCGTAATCTTGTCTAACTTTAAACATAACGCGGTTTCAATTTATTTACGTTATTAACTTCTCTATTATTCATTAATTCATTTAATCACTGTTTTTATTTTAAATACTTCATTATAGAGCCGTTCCCAATTTACGACAACTGACAGTTTAAAGTTGGTAAACCTGGAGCGTTACACGATAGAAACGTGTCTTCATTATTAAACGAAATGTCAAAAATAATGGAAATTTGGCGATACAAGGAGATGGGATCCGTTGGAGATGCCCATTTGTCTTACAAAAACAAGTCGTTCAAATGTCAATATCGAAAAAATGTGCGCGAAAGTGTCTGGGAGACTTGGATGATATTGATGTGGCCAATATTTGGTTTCAACAAGACTTGATGGTGCACGAGACATTTCCAGGTCGTGTACTTTAATTTCGGTGATCAGAATTGGCCTCCTAGATCGTATGATTTAACACGACAACAAGCCCACAACTACTAAAGCATCAAAGGATGAGATTCGACGAAATTCAGCCATATTTATGAAGAATGGTCATGGAAAAACCTTATCCCGTGTACTTCATGACTAGTCGTAGCTTTTAAATATTTTCAGTTACATCATTTTGTTTTTGAAAGTTTATTTTCACACATCCATATCTAATTCTTCTCGGGAATATTTCGTGTTATTAGTTGGAGGAGATGGAAGTCTCAAAATTTTGATAATTGAAGATCTGAGTTTGCCCGACTAATTAGAAAAGTTGATTCAAAAATTTCATTTTCTCATCACAGTTATTTTGACTTTGTTTTTGAATTAATTATTAATATAACAAATATTTTAACTACTTGGCAAATAAATGAATTCGATTCGATTCTTAAAGACACTTCAATATTAGTTTTGATTTTTGGTGGAATCAACTATTTATATGGATGATTGTTTTAGTGAAAAACATGGTGAATTTGATGTGGATGCTAAAGCCATGCAAACAATATCTGAAATCATAAAAAAAGCCACAGCAAACGTTTTGAGCATAATTATAAATTAAAAAAAAAAACATTTAACGTCTTTTTTAGATTCCATGCTAATTGCTTTGTACTCAACTAATCAAATTGTGGTGAAAAACGTTTGTAATAAACTTTTTCTTTCATTACAATAAAAATATATAATAATGCGACAAACTCATGCAGTTGAAGTGGTGGGCTAAATACAAGAAGACGAAGAAAAACTAAGAACAATTGGAACTAACAAGAAAATGATTATGAGCTGCGAAATAACAATCCCGATGGAAAGAAACGAAGATTGTTTGACATAATCAAAGAAAAATGTTAAAAGAATTATCAAATGGAGACCAATAGAAGATAGACCATGAGGTAGACGATAATCCAGATGGAAAGACCAATTATATGATAAATTTTGAAGAGAAAGTTAATACTGAAACAGAAAAGACTGAAAAAAGATGGTGATCAACCAATGACCAATGACTTTCCACGAAAGACAATCAGAATTGGCCTCCTAGATCGTGTGATTTAACACCATTAGACTTATTTTCATCCCAATGGAAAGAGAGGACATTGCAAAGTACGTGATAGCGCAGAGACTAAGTTGGAAAGATGGAAAGACCAATTGTATGAAGACTTTAGAGAAAGGAAACACTGAGAGAGAAAATACTGAAGAAAGATGGTACCCAAGGTGAAAAACCATATTTTTATAGTGGAAATATGTGTAAGGAGGATTGACCCATCATGAAAAATAACAGTATGTAATCCTTTTAAGAACTCCATATTTATTTCTCTAATAATTTGAGTCGTAGTGAAGCACAGTATTCAGTTTGGCTTGTTCAGCATTCTGGTCTTGGTGCAGAGGTGTAGAGATGTCAAACGCAACGTATATTTATGCTTTATAGATTTTGAAAAGGTATTCGACAAGGTCCGTCATCATAAATGAATAAATATCCTACTGGAATTGATAGCAAAGATATTAAATTATAAAAAGAATGTAGTAGGGTTTGGTCAATGGAAATCGTGCAGAATATATTTTAAATAATACCACTATCCACAGTAATCAGATTTATTACCTAATTTTATATAATACAAGTAAGATAAAATTAGATAATGTTAATGCAAATTGTACAATAGCTACTTCAAAGAATTAAGTACATGCCTAGTCAATATTAATAAAAACAATAAGTGATATCGGGATTTTATCAGAATATCTAAGTTTTAAATATCATATATATGGAGTATCAAATTTAATATCAAGTCTTTAATGTAAGTATTTGTGTAAAAAATGAAGGTACGCGTTACCCTTGTGAAGAATCGCATTGCTCTCTGGAATACTCATCCGTTTCTGAGCAATAAGCAGCTTTAACGTGTTTTTTGGAACTTATGGAACGTTTTTTTGGGAAGATAGTCAATATATACAGTACCCATAACCCCACAAGTGGACCTGGTTGTCTTTGTTTCGACTAACGACCCTTCCTCCTTCTTTCTCAATTCTTTAGACAACACTCACCTTCGGGAGTGTGATAGTGTACTTCTCCGCTTCTTTTTGCTTCAACATCTTCCAAAGTTATTAATTTTTGCTGCAAGATCAACAGTTTGGGCATCCATTGCACCTACTTCACGATATTGGAGGTGATCAAGGTGATCATCCCAAGGTCCTCCCAAATGATCAGTTCTACGCTTCGAACGTTGTCTGGTGCGAACCTGGTTCGCCGTAGACTAATTCTTGATTGTTTCGCGTCCATCTTCGACTCATTTAAATACAGCAGACCTACTCAGACATTTACTTTAACGCCTTACCACGACGAACGCGTCGGTATTTCGTAACCAACTTTCTTACCAATAGAAAAGAGCCAATCACATCCGTATGCGTTAGTCACGTGAGTTTGCCTGATGCTCCCAGTTCGTTATTTTCAATATATACCGGTTTACAAAAAAAAAAAATCCGAAAATTTCACGAAAACAAAAAGCAGTACACTCGTCGAAAAGAATAACAAATTCAAAATCAAGTTTATTAAAAGGGTTAATAAACGTCGATCGGCAAACGTCGCCCGCGATCGGCCAACGTCGCCTGCGATCGGCAAACGTCGCCTGCGATCGGCAAACGTCACCCGCGATCGGCAAACGTCACCCGCGATCGTCAAACGTCGCCCGCCCGCGATCGGCAAACAGGAAGTCGAGTTTAGGTATAGGGTTAATAAACGTCAATCGGCAACGGCAAATGGCAAGTCAAGTTTATGATTCGGCCTTTTGACACTTCCTTATGTTAAACATGGTGAAACATCATAAAAAATCCTCTATATTCAGATATAATGATCGTAAACATTTTTTTTTATTTGGGATTAAATTATAAAAGTTTATTTTGTGTTATGAACGATTCAATAAATGTATTTGTTCTGATCTTAAGTGAGGATTAGATATTAATAACACGTTAATAAAAAAAAGAACTATTGTATATATCTATATAAGTTAGATCATGGTGGAGATATAAGAGGCGATGAACTTTTAACTTTCATTAAACAAAATCTGCAAGTAATGTTTTTTTTTTCAAAGGAGTGGTTCATTATGTTAATGTTTTTTCTTATTATTATATAAATTTAGAAAAAAAAACCTATTGTGTGTGGTTGATACATTATTCTTAACCAGGATTCTTATTGATAATGTTATAATATACAAAAATTTAGTGTGAAATAGCCCTTATATTGATTCGATGTCAAAATAAGTTGTAAATTCACTTAATGTTAAATTTTACGCGATAAAGACAGTCCTCCAATCCCTAATTATCACTAACCCTTAACCGGATTATTGTTGGGGAAAATAAACTAGTTCATAAGGCTGGGTTCACACTATAAGGTCGATTACGGTTCGTTCGCGGACCGATACCGTGAAATCCATGAAACCCTCTACTTTCCAATCGGGATATTTAATGTATTTATATTTATTCAGAGTATGGATCCAGCTTAAAAATTTGAACAATTGTCTATAAATTTTTGGTTCAATATTATAGCTAGATGAAGGACGAACTTTCCTTCACATTCTCCAGACCTCACACCGCGTGCATTTGGGGCAAGGCTGCCGTTTTTAAGCACGGAAAATACAGATTTTCATGGGATGTAACGAATATTTCAAATTAATACATGTAAAATAGCGAAGAACTGTCCATAAAAATAACTTTTTTCCTCGTAAACCACTTCCAAAATACTTATTTGCTGGTTTTAGTTTATTCTTTACTCCATATTACCAAGTCTTCAAAAAATCAGCTCTAATTATGAAAATTCCTTTTGTATAGTATCCCTTGGAACCCTAGAATTCCACTTGGACCACTTTGGGAAGCCTTCCAATATAGATTGTATCAGTAGCTAACTAAATGATAAGCATAGACTCTTGATACAAGATTTAAATATTCATTTGTGGCAGTTACAAAGCTTACTATCATTGAGTAGTCACCAGAAACTGTTTGCGATCACTTCCGAACATTTTATCTTGTCTCTGGTGCTATGAATTTCTGATATTGTGGAGCTACGACTATTTGCCCAATCTCCTTCTCGATCAATATTTCCTTCTATCAAGATTCTTCGGTAGATCCACATCTCAAATGCTTCGAACCTGTTTATGGTGTTAACTTTCGCATTTCTACGTCTGATGACCAGTTTTCACATAACCGAGTTCCCAGATAGTTAAATTTTCGCGTAATCGTTAATATTATCGTAATATTAAGGGTTAATAAGCAATTGACATAACTACGAACCCCAATCAGAGTAAATTTTCCTAGACCAGATTTGAACAAAAGACCTCAAGGCACGAAGCATTAACTCTGAGTGTAAATGGATTTGTACCATGGTACAATTTATGAATCGAGGTGGCTATAAAAACGAAATTTGATTTAAACCTGTCAACATTTTTATGTGTTTAGATTTTGTCTTTGTTTGGAGATTTTATGTTTGGCCGAAATTTAATTTTTTTGTATAGTGTATAACAATTTTTTTTTTGTTAACCGACCCACACACACACACGAATCTCGGAACAACTGACCTTGCTACAAATGTCAACATTGAAGGTTAATTTTAAAATTTATTACCTTTTCTAACACCTGTTGATTAATGTATAATTATAGTAGTTGATTTATTAACTGAGTATAATATAAAAAACTCTCGGAACCCACAGTTTTTGGTTAATGTCAAATATCATGCGTAATTATAAAAAAAGAACTATTATCGTATACGAGGATAGTCCCAGAAGTACCTGGTCTGACTTAGAGATAGCGGTAGTTGCTTGAAAAATCTCAAATTTCTCGTTAAATTGAAAAAAACTCCGACTGAGTATTACAAATTGTTGCAAGAGGTCTATTAGGACAATTCTCTATCTCGTGCGCGTGTTTTTGAGTGGTGTAAGCGCTTTAGTAAGAACCGAGGAAGCACTGAAGATGACCAGCACACAAGTGACTGTTTCAACTCTGGAAACAGTGACCAAAAGCAACCAAATTGTGCGTGCAGATCGTTTACACGATGTCAATTACACATGTCAAAAGTCTGTGCGATGTAGGTGCCAGAAAATCTGACTCCTGACCAAAAGCTCTTGCGTCAACGGGTCTGCTCAGATTTCCTTGAAGGGTTAGAAAGGATCTGCTTTGAAAGGGATCCGATTTGAGTCGAAGGAAGCGATAAAGCAGAGCTCCTAAATCTCATCTCATCGAAGAAGACTTTCAGTACTGCTTTGCAGTGGTCGACCAAATGAAGTGGCGACTTCAGAAATGTGCATATTAACTGTAAATTTGGACGCGAGAATGTAAAGTTCATTGTAAAACATAATTGAAGAAGTTGTACAAGTTTTGGAAACAGATGGTTATCGCTAGGAGTCAGATCTGGAAAGTATGGCGGATTATCAACTAATTTGAAGTCTGCCTGAGCTATTGCGGATGTTGCAATGGCACCAAATCTTTCTTAATTTGTAGAAACTGTTTTAAACTTGAGTATTTAATAACCTCGAGTTACACGACATGATTAAATATAATACTGAGATGTGACTTACTCAAATTTGGGCTTCTACTGCACTTCATTAGGTTCAGACTTGTCAGTTTCTAACTTTGTACATAATAGGTTACAATGTGAGGTGATGACAATTGTTTTTCAGGGACGGAACAAAAATATCGGACAGATACTTCTGGAACCATCCTCTTATAATAACTAGAATAACTTTGACAGTTTTTGTTTGTTTTTGCTCTCGCGATGTAACTTCTGAGACCTGCTTCAAGACGACAAGCGTTTCTGGTTTCTACTGCTTTGAAAAACCGAAAGATCAGGGCAGTTTCCCTTCGAAATCATCTACAAGAAGTGAGAGCAGTAAACATGAGTGGACACTTCATGCTGTTGGATTATCTTCTTCATTGCTAGGTTGAATTTGGCACGAGAGAATTTTGCTTGGACAAAAGCGTATCGTTTTCTGAAGAATCGGGATTATTCCTCACGGGATCAGCTAAATGTGGGGACGACAAGGCGATAGATATGTTTAAGTCGAGCGACGATTTTTGAAGCTCACACAAAGTTAGTCTAGTGATGTGCCAACTTAAAAAGAACATTAAATGGTTAGAATATTGAATGATTATTGAAATATATGTGGAAAGTTGAACTGAAAGAATGAAATAATTGTTTGAAATCATGATTGGTAAACGTTCCATGCCAGTTTCATTCACTCAAGTCGGATTGAATTCAACTGAAATTGGCTCGAGTTATCTTTATCTTATCATTAAATTAATCTTTATCGAGATAATTTATTTCGCCTGTTTGCAGTCTAGACTTATGCCCCATTGAATATATTTGAGATGAGATGGGGAGACGCAGAACTTGGGACAGTTTTCCGCAGAATATGATCCAAAGTGTGCGTGTAGCTACTGAAGGCTTTAACATTTCTTTTGTTTCAACGAAAATCATAGAAAAGTAAAAAAAATCATAAGTATGACAGCATTCTTCTTCTGTATCAATTATACTAACTATATAAGCAAGACAAAATTGAAGCAAATCATGCAAATATACTTTATAGTACATTTAAAGAAGATACAAGCAAAAACCAGCGTGCTACTGGGTGTACCTACCCTATACCAAGTGGACACCTACGAGTGTACGTGTCAAAAGCACCGCCACAAATGAAAAATAAAAACAAAATATTAAAAAAAATCATCAAATTCACCCAAATATTGCTAAAATTTGACTAAAATAACGTTTTGTTTTTCTTTTCGCTAGTATTTTCGTTTGAAATTCAATCAACTGGAAGAGTATTAAACATTTACGGGCTCTGTTGCCGACGTATCACGTTCTGGAGTATCGGTACATGCTGAAACGCATCCATCCATCCATCCAAATTGAAACTCAATCAACTGGAAGAGCATTAAACATTTCTATCTAACTTTTTTTGTACAGTGAAATACTACAGAGACGCTTCAACTTATCAATAATTCCGTTTAGTAAAGCCCTGTCATCCCCATACCGACCGACAGTCTTCGCCTTGTTTGTCCACTGTTTCGACTGTTTCTTGGTTTTTATTGTGCACTAAAATTGTGTGCACCTGGATGTGGATCAACATAAACCGACAAACGAAGACGTTGAAACGAAATTTTACACAGTTCCAATCGAGGAAAAGTCTTCCGAACGTTATTTTATTTCGTTGGGTGTTTTCCAAAAAACAAGAACACCATGATCGACCAGTTTCAACCTTTTTTTTTTATTTTTCTAAAATCTTTAAGCACCCACAAAACGAAAAGTCTGATTTAGTTAAAATTTTGATTGTAGATATTTACGAAAATGTACTACGGTGGTTACGATGAATAATTATCGTACTGTCCTCGTATATTACCCGCCGTATTAATTGGTAACAAGTATAGCTGAAGTTCTATGAGAATAATGAGCATTTTTTCCGATGAAATTTTGTAATAAAAGTGTACAAACATTACTATACGTAAATCAATGTACTGCCAACAAATTATTTAATATTGTTTCCAAAGACATGTACACGATTAAAAAGTTTACATAATATTTTAATAAACATTTAAATTGTATTTGTTCTCAAGGTAACGTCAATTTTTTATTTATATAAATTCTTCCGTAAAAACTATTGTAGACTATCATTAAACAATCGTGTTTAAATTGAAATTATTGATTTGGAATTCCTCAATTATACGAAAAGTACGTTGACTCACACATAGATGGCGCTACTAGTATTAAATCCTTATGATTTTCAGTTAGTCCTAGTCCTAATTTTTGTTTTATAACATTTTGAATACATCAACTTTTCTTTGTATCATTTCACACCGGAATTCATTCGACAGTCAGTCGTTTCGACTGCACTTAATGAATCTCCAAAATGTTTAAACCATAGAGAAAATATTAAACGTAGAGGAAGTGACATATTCCCAAGTGTTTACCACTCTACATCATTTGAAGTTCGACGTCATTTCGGTCCGATCAGAATAGAGTTTAGAGAAATAGAGAGTGGTATACCGATGTTTTTTCTCTCTCTGACAATCTTTCGAATCCACTTGAGCAATCTCTATCTTCAGTATTTTCTCTATGGACGTCGTTAATCAAATATGATCTACAAGGGATCTTTAAGAGCACTTGGGGTTTAACCTCATAGAAAACTGGTCGCTACAACCAACGTCCTTATAAATAAAGTTAATTGTACGAGGATAGTCCCAGAAGTACCTGGCCCGACAAAGAAATTTTTGGAGAATCTACAGGCTACTCAAAATAGTCTTTCATTGTTGAAAAATCTTTGAAAACAGAGTCTGGGGACAGAAAATCATCCGAGGGGGCTAAATCTAGCTAATAGTGTACATGAGGTGGCAATTCAAACTTTAATTCATTAATTTTTGTCATTGCAATAACGGATGTGTGAGCTGGTGAAACAAGACTATCTTCTTAGCCAAATGCGGTCGTTTTTTTTCTTAATTTCTCCGCTCAAACATTGCAATAAGTTCGTATAATACTCCCCGTTGATCATAATGAAAATTATCCCGAAAAACCGACACCAAGGTCTTGGTTTGCAGTTGGAACGATGTTTTCCTTCTTTGGAGCCGGTTCTTTCCCGATGCTTGTCTTCGCAGGTCGTACGGCTATATATCTAGAGTAGAACTACCGCAATCTCTAAGTCAGGCAAGGTACTTTTGGAAGAATCCTCGTATTAGGTATAAGCATCAAGTATTCGTCAGTTATTTCTGATGGTAATTTGAACTTATCGCAATCCCCTCGTTTCTAAGTCGAACAATTCATCGATTTTTTTATTATATACAAGAAAACGAACGATTTGAAAAACTTACCTTGGGTAACGCCGCTAGGCATTGCTGCTTAACGTCCCAGACGAGTTGGTCCCTAGGAAATTGGAGGCATTTTTGGACGTTGAGTTCAGGGACGTGAATCCTGACTAAGAGGTGACCCTCTTCGGGGCCTCTCTCGTCCTCCTCCTCCATTAGCCTAACTAATTCTTCACATCTGAAACAAATTAAGAACAAATTAAGAAACTTCAACTTTTACAGAAATAGTACAGTTTCTATTGCAGTTTATAGTGATATAAATTGTTAAATTCACAAAAAACAGTATAGAAAATCCGGTGAACGGGCTCTGTTGCCGACGCGCCACGTTCTTGAGGATCGTCGAATGCTGAAACGCATGCACATATGGGAATTTGCGAGTGGTACCTCGGATGCAGTCAGGATAATACGTAATACCAAAATTACGTTTTGTGGTCGAATTAAACAACCTTCAACCTGAACGATACTGTTAATAGATATAAATGCGTGTACTGGAACGACTAGGATCTTCACGTCTTCATTGAAGAAGAATTAAACCTGCTTGGAGTGTGTTTGTGGGAATTTATCCATGCGTGAGGTAAATACGTTTTTGACTGTACGTGTAAGTTATCTAGAAACTCCGATTTTTGTTTTCTTAACTCAATAGCATAACCAAAAACATCTTTAATCTTTAGCTTTGCTACTTTACATTCCCAACTTCAACTTTTACAGAAATAGTACAGTTTCTATTGCAGTTTATAGTGATATAAATTGTTAAATTTACAAAAAACAGTATAGAAAATCCGGTGAACGGGCTCTGTTGCCGACGCGCCACGTTCTTGAGGATCGTCGAATGCTGAAACGCATGCACAGATGGGAATTTGTTCAAATTGTTCAAAAAACCAGGAAAACCAATCGATGAAGACGAATCATTATTCAATGCGAGCTCTGACACATCAGTTCAAACAGAAACGTTTCAACTGATGGATCCATCCACCATACAGTCCTTGTTTGACACTGAGTGATAATTTTTATGTATTTATTAGGAATTATTTTATATTTGACGTGTAAAAAATGAAAATATAGTTGATAATTGCTTTTTAGATTCTAGAATAAATGTTTTTTATTTAAAATTAATAATAAAAAAGATTTTATACGATAGGGAAACGTCGAGCTACTATCTTTATTTACTTTATCAAATAGTACAACTACTAGCAATTGAATTTCAATGAGATAATGAAAAATATTCATGAATAGGATTAAAGTGTGATGAATTGTTGATATTATTTCTATACGTGAAGATTTATGGCGCTTTTTATTATAATATCGTGGATATACGCATAAAGATTAAAATATTATAAATTTATATAATTCCCAAGTTTTTTAAATTTAAATTTTAGTAACTTATGCTGTTTGAATCGACGTACAAACCCAAGCAGGGTCTTAAAGGTCTTAAATTTGTTTTTGGATTCTTACTAATTTTTTTTTCTAAATGAACAATATATCGAGAATATTGTGTACAAATTTTAAGTCAATCCGAATGAAACTAACGGAGTTACAACGTTTTAAACAACCGGCCTCGTTACCCCTAGTAGAAAGCTTTGTTTTCCCGAATCTCTTCGAATTTTCACGAATGAATAATGTAAATCGATTTTCCCGAAAATGTCACTTTTGAAGTTGGGAACCTACTGATCCGATTCCTTCGAAAATATGAACATTTTTCACATAAATCAACAAGTAATCAGGACGAGTTTGTTTTTGTTTTTTTATTTTTTTGATAAGAAATTAAAAGCATTTTTTTTCACTTCCAAGTGCTGCAAAAAAAACTTCTTCCTGATTACGTCAAAATATACATCACCTTCAAAATGCATATCAATTTTTTTGTTTCGTCACAGCAAAACCACTTCTTCGGCGCCGCTAGAGATTCACCGTCACCGGCTTATTTATCAATATTTTTTATTGAAATTTTTTTACCGCATACTTCGAAAGTCGTGCAAAAATATGTAATTGAATTTAATAAAATTATATTACTCACGTCGCCGCAAAAAAATCACATAAATATGCTTTTAAAACTTTACCATCCCATGAAATAAAATTTTTTAAAAAGTTTTATTTCAAATCAAATGTTTTGACGTGGCTTCCTAGCATAATTATCGTCTAGCAGCACGGTTACAGCTTTTTTGAGCCCCATAAGTTAAAAAGTTTTACATTACGAGTTTTTCTTTCAAAAATATGAACAGCAAAAAAAAACGTGCAAAAGTAAAATTAATTAGAAGTCTTCGCCTTGTTTGTCCACTGTTTCGAATGTTTCTTGGTTTTTATTGTGCACCAAAATTGTGTGCACCTGGATGTGGATCAACATAAACCGAAAAACGAAGACGTTGAAACGAAATTTTACACAGTTCCAATCGAGGAAAAGTCTTCCGAACGTTATTTTATTTCGTTGGGTGCTTTCCAAAAAACAAGAACACCATGATCGACCAGTTTCAACCTTTTTTTTATTTTTCTAAAATCTTTAAGCACCCACAAAACGAAAAGTTTGATTCAGATGAAATTTTGATTGTAGATATTTTTTAAAAAGTTTTATTTCAAATCAAATGTTTTGACGTGGCTTCTTAGCATAATCATCGTCTAGCAGCACGGTTACAGCTTTTTGAGCCCCATAATTATTTGAGAAGTTAAAAAGTTTTACATTACGAGTTTTTCTTTCAAAAATATGAACAGCAAAAAAAACATGCAAAAGTAAAATTAATTTTAGAAGGGTGCACTGCAATTCGTTATTATTTTTAATCCGTTTAGACGCGCCAACTGGCGACGGGGATATTTCAGGTAAATGAAAAGGTAAGTATCAAACAACATACAATAGAGAAATGAATTTTCAAAATCTGTGGAATTTGTAAAATCCAATGCAAACTTGAAATTGGTTAAAATTATATCCCCAATATTGGGTGTTTATAATCGCTTAGAATTCATTATTTTAAATTTGAAAAACAGATATTACAAAAAAATGGCAAAGTTTAGTTAGGTTACTGTAAATATATATTTTATTTTTGTTTTTTGATTTAATAATTAAAAGCCCGAGCTGCATAATCTTCCGTGATGAGTTGTCTAATCTTCATAACAAC
Organism: Diorhabda sublineata; assembly: GCF_026230105.1. NCBI lineage: Eukaryota > Metazoa > Arthropoda > Insecta > Coleoptera > Chrysomelidae > Diorhabda > Diorhabda sublineata. The sequence continues at coordinate 2,715,192 of NC_079474.1, read as the reverse complement.
CACGATCACGAATTGTAACAAAAGTTATAATTTTATGGCGCACGACCAATTAGAGGGGTTCTTTTGGTGAATTGTGTTGTCTAATCTCGAGTTTAAATATCCATTTTGCAGATTAAATCAATTCCCATTGTCTGCTCATTCATTTTCATCAATTATTCTTTTCTTTATACGATTATTTCTGTTTTGTCTATTTTTGGTCTTATTTTTACATTCTTAATCTTTCTAATGACTTATTTTGTTGGTTCCTTTCCCATTTTCTCCCGATTCATTCAAATAACAGTTGTAAAAAATGCCTGACTGACATTTTTTTTTAAACCACTTCTATGCTTTGGTTTTTTATTCGTCTTAATGTCTTGCTTTGTTTCCTCTTTTATTTCCTATAAAATGCTTGGTAAGTATTTCTTTCGTAATATTTCTTATTTTTTCCATTCTCTTGTTGTTTTTCTAGTAGTTTTGTAGCATTTTTTTCTTGTCTTTTCTTCTGAGAATCACGATAAAAGCGAATGAGATGATTTCATAGAAAAACGTATTCAACCGGGTTAAAAAACGCGATTAATAATAGGTAATAAAGGCTATTACTCGATAGGATGGAGAAAGTAATAACTACGAGTAGAATACTATACTTTTTCTACGGAAAACAGATAATAAAAAACTGGTTATATATCGATTCTAGTTGTGGTCGATTTTGTTATACAGATAATTCATTTATTGAGTTGTTATAATCGTCGATTCGATCCGTATAGATCGATTCTTATAGATTTAAATTAATATACATTCGATTCTAATCGATTTCGATTCGTATAAATCGATTCTTATAGATTTTTATCCATGTAGATTAGATTAATATCGATTTTGATTGATATAAATTCGATTCTTCTAGATTTTGATTCATATGAGGTCAATTTTTATGGATTTTGATATATTAATGCATCTAAATGTTCTTGATTTTAGGTTTCTTCTGTTATAAAATTAGTTTTTCCAATAATTTTTGGAAGAAAGACGAAAATTGAGTTTCGATTTTTCTTCAAGTCCTTACCTAAATATATATGATACATATACATTGATTCTTATCGATTTCGATTCGTATAAATCGATTCTTATAGATTTTTATCCATGTAGATTAGATTAATATCGATTTTGATCAATATAAGGTCAATTTTTATGGATTTTGATATATTAATGCATCTAAATGTTCTTGATTTTAGGTCTCTTCTGTTTCAAAATTAGTTTTTTCAATAATTTTTGGAAGAAAGACAAAATTTGAAGTTTCGATTTCTCTTCAAGTCCTTATCTAAATATATATGATACATATACATCGATTCTTATCGATTTCGATTCGTATAAATCGATTCTTATAGATTTTTATCCATCTAGATTAGATTAATATCGATTTTGATTGATATAAATTCGATTCTTCTAGATTTTGATTCATATGAGGTCAATTTTTATGGATTTTGATATATTAATGCATCTAAATGTTCTTCATTTTAGGTCTCTTCTGTTTCAAAATTAGTTTTTTCAATAATTTTTGGAAGAAAGACAAAATTTGAAGTTTCGATTTCTCTTCAATTCCTTATCTAAATATATATGATACATATACATCGATTCTTATCGATTTCGATTCGTATAAATCGATTCTTATAGATTTTTATCCATGTAGATTAGATTAATATCGATTTTGATTGATATAAATTCGATTCTTCTAGATTTTGATTCATATGAGGTCAATTTTTATGGATTTTGATATATTAATGCATCTAAATGTTCTTGATTTCAGGTCTCTTCTGTTTCAAAATTAGTTTTTTCAATAATTTTTGGAAGAATGACAAAATTTGAAGTTTCGATTTCTCTTCAAGTCCTTATCTAAATATATATGATACATATACATCGATTCTTATCGATTTCGATTCGTATAAATCGATTCTTATAGATTTTTATCCATGTAGATTAGATTAATATCGATTTTGATTGATATAAATTCGATTCTTCTAGATTTTGATTCATATGAGGTCAATTTTTATGGATTTTGATATATTAATGCATCTAAATGTTCTTGATTTTAGGTTTCTTCTGTTATAAAATTAGTTTTTCCAATAATTTTTGGAAGAAAGACGAAAATTGAGTTTCGATTTTTCTTCAAGTCCTTACCTAAATATATATGATACATATACATTGATTCTTATCGATTTCGATTCGTATAAATCGATTCTTATAGATTTTTATCCATGTAGATTAGATTAATATCGATTTTGATCAATATAAGGTCAATTTTTATGGATTTTGATATATTAATGCATCTAAATGTTCTTGATTTTAGGTCTCTTCTGTTTCAAAATTAGTTTTTTCAATAATTTTTGGAAGAAAGACAAAATTTGAAGTTTCGATTTCTCTTCAAGTCCTTATCTAAATATATATGATACATATACATCGATTCTTATCGATTTCGATTCGTATAAATCGATTCTTATAGATTTTTATCCATCTAGATTAGATTAATATCGATTTTGATTGATATAAATTCGATTCTTCTAGATTTTGATTCATATGAGGTCAATTTTTATGGATTTTGATATATTAATGCATCTAAATGTTCTTCATTTTAGGTCTCTTCTGTTTCAAAATTAGTTTTTTCAATAATTTTTGGAAGAAAGACAAAATTTGAAGTTTCGATTTCTCTTCAATTCCTTATCTAAATATATATGATACATATACATCGATTCTTATCGATTTCGATTCGTATAAATCGATTCTTATAGATTTTTATCCATGTAGATTAGATTAATATCGATTTTGATTGATATAAATTCGATTCTTCTAGATTTTGATTCATATGAGGTCAATTTTTATGGATTTTGATATATTAATGCATCTAAATGTTCTTCATTTTAGGTCTCTTCTGTTTCAAAATTAGTTTTTTCAATAATTTTTGGAAGAAAGACAAAATTTGAAGTTTCGATTTCTCTTCAATTCCTTATCTAAATATATATGATACATATACATCGATTCTTATCGATTTCGATTCGTATAAATCGATTCTTATAGATTTTTATCCATGTAGATTAGATTAATATCGATTTTGATTGATATAAATTCGATTCTTCTAGATTTTGATTCATATGAGGTCAATTTTTATGGATTTTGATATATTAATGCATCTAAATGTTCTTGATTTTAGGTCTCTTCTGTTTCAAAATTAGTTTTTTCAATAATTTTTGGAAGAAAGACAAAATTTGAAGTTTCGATTTCTCTTCAATTCCTTATCTAAATATATATGATACATATACATCGATTCTTATCGATTTCGATTCGTATAAATCGATTCTTATAGATTTTTATCCATGTAGATTAGATTAATATCGATTTTGATTGATATAAATTCGATTCTTCTAGATTTTGATTCATATGAGGTCAATTTTTATGGATTTTGATATATTAATGCATCTAAATGTTCTTGATTTCAGGTCTCTTCTGTTTCAAAATTAGTTTTTTCAATAATTTTTGGAAGAATGACAAAATTTGAAGTTTCGATTTCTCTTCAAGTCCTTATCTAAATATATATGATACATATACATCGATTCTTATCGATTTCGATTCGTATAAATCGATTCTTATAGATTTTTATCCATCTAGATTAGATTAATATCGATTTTGATTGATATAAATTCGATTCTTCTAGATTTTGATTCATATGAGGTCAATTTTTATGGATTTTGATATATTAATGCATCTAAATGTTCTTCATTTTAGGTCTCTTCTGTTTCAAAATTAGTTTTTTCAATAATTTTTGGAAGAAAGACAAAATTTGAAGTTTCGATTTCTCTTCAATTCCTTATCTAAATATATATGATACATATACATCGATTCTTATCGATTTCGATTCGTATAAATCGATTCTTATAGATTTTTATCCATGTAGATTAGATTAATATCGATTTTGATTGATATAAATTCGATTCTTCTAGATTTTGATTCATATGAGGTCAATTTTTATGGATTTTGATATATTAATGCATCTAAATGTTCTTGATTTCAGGTCTCTTCTGTTTCAAAATTAGTTTTTTCAATAATTTTTGGAAGAATGACAAAATTTGAAGTTTCGATTTCTCTTCAAGTCCTTATCTAAATATATATGATACATATACATCGATTCTTATCGATTTCGATTCGTATAAATCGATTCTTATAGATTTTTATCCATCTAGATTAGATTAATATCGATTTTGATTGATATAAATTCGATTCTTCTAGATTTTGATTCATATGAGGTCAATTTTTATGGATTTTGATATATTAATGCATCTAAATGTTCTTGATTTTAGGTTTCTTCTGTTATAAAATTAGTTTTTCCAATAATTTTTGGAAGAAAGACGAAAATTGAGTTTCGATTTTTCTTCAAGTCCTTACCTAAATATATATGATACATATACATTGATTCTTATCGATTTCGATTCGTATAAATCGATTCTTATAGATTTTTATCCATGTAGATTAGATTAATATCGATTTTGATCAATATAAGGTCAATTTTTATGGATTTTGATATATTAATGCATCTAAATGTTCTTGATTTTAGGTCTCTTCTGTTTCAAAATTAGTTTTTTCAATAATTTTTGGAAGAAAGACAAAATTTGAAGTTTCGATTTCTCTTCAAGTCCTTATCTAAATATATATGATACATATACATCGATTCTTATCGATTTCGATTCGTATAAATCGATTCTTATAGATTTTTATCCATCTAGATTAGATTAATATCGATTTTGATTGATATAAATTCGATTCTTCTAGATTTTGATTCATATGAGGTCAATTTTTATGGATTTTGATATATTAATGCATCTAAATGTTCTTCATTTTAGGTCTCTTCTGTTTCAAAATTAGTTTTTTCAATAATTTTTGGAAGAAAGACAAAATTTGAAGTTTCGATTTCTCTTCAATTCCTTATCTAAATATATATGATACATATACATCGATTCTTATCGATTTCGATTCGTATAAATCGATTCTTATAGATTTTTATCCATGTAGATTAGATTAATATCGATTTTGATTGATATAAATTCGATTCTTCTAGATTTTGATTCATATGAGGTCAATTTTTATGGATTTTGATATATTAATGCATCTAAATGTTCTTGATTTCAGGTCTCTTCTGTTTCAAAATTAGTTTTTTCAATAATTTTTGGAAGAATGACAAAATTTGAAGTTTCGATTTCTCTTCAAGTCCTTATCTAAATATATATGATACATATACATCGATTCTTATCGATTTCGATTCGTATAAATCGATTCTTATAGATTTTTATCCATGTAGATTAGATTAATATCGATTTTGATTGATATAAATTCGATTCTTCTAGATTTTGATTCATATGAGGTCAATTTTTATGGATTTTGATATATTAATGCATCTAAATGTTCTTCATTTTAGGTCTCTTCTGTTTCAAAATTAGTTTTTTCAATAATTTTTGGAAGAAAGACAAAATTTGAAGTTTCGATTTCTCTTCAATTCCTTATCTAAATATATATGATACATATACATCGATTCTTATCGATTTCGATTCATATAGGTTCGATTTTTTAATCGATAGGATGTAGAAAGTATTAACTGCGAGTAGAATACTATACTTTTTCTACGAAAAATCATCGTAAAATCGTAGAAATTTGAATAATCCTTATTTTGTAATAAATTTTTCGTGAAATTATAAAAAGTTGTATTAAATATCAATCAAATTCGTTGATAATTATTAATGCATAACTTTTTATATATTATAAACTTTTTATTCCATTTCCAAACTTTCACATAACCTCACAAATGTTACATTATTTTGTGTCAAGTTTTCAAAGTCCAAGGTTATATATACATATAAATATAGAGTAAAATTTTTAATCCACCGGTAACTTACGTGCCAGTTGATACAGAAGACCACGAATCGATATCTTTCATATAATGTCTTCTTTTTTTCTTCCAAAACAACGACATGGTTTCGAATCGAACCGAATACAAGCAATCGAAACGTCTTTCAAACAACAAAACACATTTTAACCAAACGAAACCTCGTTACTGACTTCGCACTTATTATTTCGAAAGTCCCACTACACGCATGTAAACTCCACAACTGTTTTGCTGATAATACATTTTGAGTTAAACATTTATTTTATCTTTTAACGTTATCAGATTAGATACCCAGGATTGTAAACATCCAGAGGTGTGGCATTGGTTTTGAGAGGGGTTTTGGAATGTCTTGTGAAAACTTTCAAAATTTTATTGTTCAAAAATATGATTCTCTTATATATTTTGGTAATTTTTTGCTTAAGGCTATAGCTTCAAGGTCCAAGATTACTTCAACGAATTTCAACGTGGTTGCCCGTTGGTTTCCGATTAATCGAATCGAATCTAATCAAAATCTATAAGAATCGATCTATACGGATCAAAGTCGATTGGATTCGATTCTAAATTAATAAAAATCGAGAATAATCGAATGTATATGAAACGAAATAACTAAATTGAACCCAATTGAGTCAAAATCGATTAGAATCGATCTATATGTATTAAAATCTATTAAAAATGTCCTAATATAAATCAAATATAGAAGAATCGGATTTATACAAATCAAAATCGATATGAATACATACGACGTGCATCAAAATCTATAAGATTAGATATATACGAATCGAAATCGATGAAAATCGAATGTATATTAATTTAAATCCATAAGAATCGATCTATACGGATCAAAGTCGATTGGATTCGATTCTAAATTAATAGAAATCGAGAATAATCGAATGTATATGAATCGAAATAACTAAATTGAACCCAATTGAATTAAAATCGATTAGAATCGATCTATATGTATTAAAATCTATAAGAAACGGATCTATATTCATAAGAACTGATATATATGAATCAAAATCTCTAAAAACTGACTTATTATGAACCAACATCTAAAAGAATCGAATCTATATGTATCAAAATGTAAGAATGCATCTATATGAATCGAAATCTATGCGAATCGAATTTATATCAATCAAAATCGATATGAATACATACGACGTGGATCAATATCTAGAAAATTAGATATATACGAATCGAAATCGATGAAAATCGAATGTATATTAATTTAAATCCATAAGAATCGATCTATACGGATCAAAGTCGATTGGATTCGATTCTAAATTAATAGAAATCGAGAATAATCGAATGTATATGAATCGAAATAACTAAATTGAACCCAATTGAATTAAAATCGATTAGAATCGATCTATATGTATTAAAATCTATAAGAAACGGATCTATATTCATAAGAACTGATATATATGAATCAAAATCTCTAAAAACTGACTTATTATGAACCAACATCTAAAAGAATCGAATCTATATGTATCAAAATGTAAGAATGCATCTATATGAATCGAAATCTATGCGAATCGAATTTATATCAATCAAAATCGATATGAATACATACGACGTGGATCAATATCTAGAAAATTAGATATATACGAATCGAAATCGATGAAAATCGAATGTATATTAATTTAAATCCATAAGAATCGATCTATACGGATCAAAGTCGATTGGATTCGATTCTAAATTAATAGAAATCGAAAATAATCGAATGTATATGAATCGAAATAACTAAATTGAACCCAATTGAATTAAAATCGATTAGAATCGATCTATATGTATAAAAATCTATAAGAAACGGATCTATATTCATAAGAACTGATATATATGAATCAAAATCTCTAAAAACTGACTTATTATGAACCAACATCTAAAAGAATCGAATCTATATGTATCAAAATGTAAGAATGCATCTATATGAATCGAAATCTATGCGAATCGAATTTATATCAATCAAAATCGATATGAATACATACGACGTGGATCAATATCTAGAAAATTAGATATATACGAATCGAAATCGATGAAAATCGAATGTATATTAATTTAAATCCATAAGAATCGATCTATACGGATCAAAGTCGATTGGATTCGATTCTAAATTAATAGAAATCGAGAATAATCGAATGTATATGAATCGAAATAACTAAATTGAACCCAATTGAATTAAAATCGATTAGAATCGATCTATATGTATTAAAATCTATAAGAAACGGATCTATATTCATAAGAACTGATATATATGAATCAAAATCTCTAAAAACTGACTTATTATGAACCAACATCTAAAAGAATCGAATCTATATGTATCAAAATGTAAGAATGCATCTATATGAATCGAAATCTATGCGAATCGAATTTATATCAATCAAAATCGATATGAATACATACGACGTGGATCAATATCTAGAAAATTAGATATATACGAATCGAAATCGATGAAAATCGAATGTATATTAATTTAAATCCATAAGAATCGATCTATACGGATCAAAGTCGATTGGATTCGATTCTAAATTAATAGAAATCGAAAATAATCGAATGTATATGAATCGAAATAACTAAATTGAACCCAATTGAATTAAAATCGATTAGAATCGATCTATATGTATAAAAATCTATAAGAAACGGATCTATATTCATAAGAACTGATATATATGAATCAAAATCTCTAAAAACTGACTTATTATGAACCAACATCTAAAAGAATCGAATCTATATGTATCAAAATGTAAGAATGCATCTATATGAATCGAAATCTATGCGAATCGAATTTATATCAATCAAAATCGATATGAATACATACGACGTGGATCAATATCTAGAAAATTAGATATATACGAATCGAAATCGATGAAAATCGAATGTATATTAATTTAAATCCATAAGAATCGATCTATACGGATCAAAGTCGATTGGATTCGATTCTAAATTAATAGAAATCGAGAATAATCGAATGTATATGAATCGAAATAACTAAATTGAACCCAATTGAATTAAAATCGATTAGAATCGATCTATATGTATTAAAATCTATAAGAAACGGATCTATATTCATAAGAACTGATATATATGAATCAAAATCTCTAAAAACTGACTTATTATGAACCAACATCTAAAAGAATCGAATCTATATGTATCAAAATGTAAGAATGCATCTATATGAATCGAAATCTATGCGAATCGAATTTATATCAATCAAAATCGATATGAATACATACGACGTGGATCAAAATCTAGAAAATTAGATATATACGAATCGAAATCGATGAAAATCGAATGTATATTAATTTAAATCCATAAGAATCGATCTATACGGATCAAAGTCGATTGGATTCGATTCTAAATTAATAGAAATCGAGAAGAATCGAATCTATATGAATCAAAATCGATAAGAATCGATCTATATGTATTGAAATCTATTAAAAATGTCCTTATATGAATCGAAATATAGAAGAATCGGATTTATACTAATCAAAATCGATATGAATACGAATCTACATGGATCAAAATCTATAAAAAATGATTTTATACGAATCGAAATCGTTATGAACCGAATCTATATTGATTAAAATTAATAAGAATCGAATCATATGAATCAAAATCTATGAAAAACTGACTTAATATGATTCAACATCTAAAAGAATCGAATCTATAGTTATCAAAATGTAAGAATGCATCTATATGAATCTAAATCTATGTGAATCGAATTTATATCAATCAAAATCGATATGAATACATACGACGTGGATCAAAATCTAGAAAATTAGATATATACGAATCGAAATCGATGAAAATCGAATGTATATTAATTTAAATCCATAAGAATCGATCTATACGGATCAAAGTCGATTGGATTCGATTCTAAATTAATAGAAATCGAGAAGAATCGAATCTATATGAATCAAAATCGATAAGAATCGATCTATATGTATTGAAATCTATTAAAAATGTCCTTATATGAATCGAAATATAGAAGAATCGGATTTATACTAATCAAAATCGATATGAATACGAATCTACATGGATCAAAATCTATAAAAAATGATTTTATACGAATCGAAATCGTTATGAACCGAATCTATATTGATTAAAATTAATAAGAATCGAATCATATGAATCAAAATCTATGAAAAACTGACTTAATATGATTCAACATCTAAAAGAATCGAATCTATAGTTATCAAAATGTAAGAATGCATCTATATGAATCGAAATCTATGCGAATCGAATTTATATCAATCAAAATCGATATGAATACATACGACGTGGATCAAAATCTAGAAAATTAGATATATACGAATCGAAATCGATGAAAATCGAATGTATATTAATTTAAATCCATAAGAATCGATCTATACGGATCAAAGTCGATTGGATTCGATTCTAAATTAATAGAAATCGAGAAGAATCGAATCTATATGAATCAAAATCGATAAGAATCGATCTATATGTATTGAAATCTATTAAAAATGTCCTTATATGAATCGAAATATAGAAGAATCGGATTTATACTAATCAAAATCGATATGAATACGAATCTACATGGATCAAAATCTATAAAAAATGATTTTATACGAATCGAAATCGTTATGAACCGAATCTATATTGATTAAAATTAATAAGAATCGAATCATATGAATCAAAATCTATGAAAAACTGACTTAATATGATTCAACATCTAAAAGAATCGAATCTATAGTTATCAAAATGTAAGAATGCATCTATATGAATCTAAATCTATGCGAATCGAATTTATATCAATCAAAATCGATATGAATACATACGACGTGGATCAAAATCTAGAAAATTAGATATATACGAATCGAAATCGATGAAAATCGAATGTATATTAATTTAAATCCATAAGAATCGATCTATACGGATCAAAGTCGATTGGATTCGATTCTAAATTAATAGAAATCGAGAAGAATCGAATCTATATGAATCAAAATCGATAAGAATCGATCTATATGTATTGAAATCTATTAAAAATGTCCTTATATGAATCGAAATATAGAAGAATCGGATTTATACTAATCAAAATCGATATGAATACGAATCTACATGGATCAAAATCTATAAAAAATGATTTTATACGAATCGAAATCGTTATGAACCGAATCTATATTGATTAAAATTAATAAGAATCGAATCATATGAATCAAAATCTATGAAAAACTGACTTAATATGATTCAACATCTAAAAGAATCGAATCTATAGTTATCAAAATGTAAGAATGCATCTATATGAATCTAAATCTATGTGAATCGAATTTATATCAATCAAAATCGATATGAATACATACGACGTGGATCAAAATCTAGAAAATTAGATATATACGAATCGAAATCGATGAAAATCGAATGTATATTAATTTAAATCCATAAGAATCGATCTATACGGATCAAAGTCGATTGGATTCGATTCTAAATTAATAGAAATCGAGAAGAATCGAATCTATATGAATCAAAATCGATAAGAATCGATCTATATGTATTGAAATCTATTAAAAATGTCCTTATATGAATCGAAATATAGAAGAATCGGATTTATACTAATCAAAATCGATATGAATACGAATCTACATGGATCAAAATCTATAAAAAATGATTTTATACGAATCGAAATCGTTATGAACCGAATCTATATTGATTAAAATTAATAAGAATCGAATCATATGAATCAAAATCTATGAAAAACTGACTTAATATGATTCAACATCTAAAAGAATCGAATCTATAGTTATCAAAATGTAAGAATGCATCTATATGAATCGAAATCTATGCGAATCGAATTTATATCAATCAAAATCGATATGAATACATACGACGTGGATCAAAATCTAGAAAATTAGATATATACGAATCGAAATCGATGAAAATCGAATGTATATTAATTTAAATCCATAAGAATCGATCTATACGGATCAAAGTCGATTGGATTCGATTCTAAATTAATAGAAATCGAGAAGAATCGAATCTATATGAATCAAAATCGATAAGAATCGATCTATATGTATTGAAATCTATTAAAAATGTCCTTATATGAATCGAAATATAGAAGAATCGGATTTATACTAATCAAAATCGATATGAATACGAATCTACATGGATCAAAATCTATAAAAAATGATTTTATACGAATCGAAATCGTTATGAACCGAATCTATATTGATTAAAATTAATAAGAATCGAATCATATGAATCAAAATCTATGAAAAACTGACTTAATATGATTCAACATCTAAAAGAATCGAATCTATAGTTATCAAAATGTAAGAATGCATCTATATGAATCGAAATCTATGCGAATCGAATTTATATCAATCAAAATCGATATGAATACATACGACGTGGATCAAAATCTAGAAAATTAGATATATACGAATCGAAATCGATGAAAATCGAATGTATATTAATTTAAATCCATAAGAATCGATCTATACGGATCAAAGTCGATTGGATTCGATTCTAAATTAATAGAAATCGAGAAGAATCGAATCTATATGAATCAAAATCGATAAGAATCGATCTATATGTATTGAAATCTATTAAAAATGTCCTTATATGAATCGAAATATAGAAGAATCGGATTTATACTAATCAAAATCGATATGAATACGAATCTACATGGATCAAAATCTATAAAAAATGATTTTATACGAATCGAAATCGTTATGAACCGAATCTATATTGATTAAAATTAATAAGAATCGAATCATATGAATCAAAATCTATGAAAAACTGACTTAATATGATTCAACATCTAAAAGAATCGAATCTATAGTTATCAAAATGTAAGAATGCATTTATATGAATCTAAATCTATGTGAATCGAATTTATATCAATCAAAATCGATATGAATACATACGACGTGGATCAAAATCTATAAGATTAGATATATACGAATCGAAATCGATGAAAATCGAATGTATATTAATTTAAATCTATAAGAATCGATCTATACGGATCAAAGTTGATTGGATTCGATTCTAAATTAATAGAAATCGATAAGAATCGATCTATATGTATTGAAATCTATTAAAAATGTCCTTATATGAATCGAAATATAGAAGAATCGGATTTATACTAATCAAAATCGATATGAATACGAATCTACATGGATCAAAATCTATAAAAAATGATTTTATACGAATCGAAATCGTTATAAATCGAATCTCTATTGATTAAAATTAATAAGAATCGAATAATATGACTCAAAATCTATGAAAAATGATTTGATACGAATCAGAATCTATATTAATCGAATTTTAAATTAGTCAAAATATATAATAACGTCAAGCAAGAATACAAGTTGTTTCCAGACTTCAGAAAACTTTGCTGGGTCAAGTATCCAACTAAAAAAGTGATATTTGGAAATAAATCATCACTTTTTCATGAAGGAACCTCACCAAGAGTTCCTGCCAGCCTTAATCACGATTTTATACGAAAGATGGAATTCAATTTTAGAAAAAGAATCAATTTATTGTTTATTGCAATAATATGGAACAGAAAAAAAAACTTTCTTCTTACATTGACATTATTATTTAATAGTGCGATGCGGTTGTGGATGTTAAATGATCCATCCGGTTCCGTTTGTAAAGTAAAATGAGGGATCAAAACACAGGATGCGTTATTAGCGAAATTAACCCTTTCAAACATTGACGTACCGTGATAATCAGTACACAAAATCGAATAAACAAATTTATTATAGTCTGTTTATTCTTGACACACAAAATGCTGTCCCGCCATAACAATTTATTCACTATTCCATTTGAAGAAGTCACGTCAAGTTTTTCTTAAATTGAACTCATATTTTTGCGAAGAAATTTGTAAACAAAATTATAAAAATTTATTATACTTTTTTCAAAATCTTTCCACAAGAACAATCAATATTAAACCCAAAAGATCGTACCTACAGTGACAAAAACCTGTTGATACTTTCCATTCAGTATTATACTGTCAAACAATTTCACATAGATCGAATCCAGTCGATAAGAATCGAATCTATATAATTTAAAATCGATAAGAATCGATCTAAACGAAGCGAAGTCGAAAAGAATCGAATCTATTGGATTCAAAATCGATAAGAATTGATCTATTCGAAGCGATGAAGATAAGAATCGAATCTATATGAATCAAAATCGGTAAGAATCGAATCTATATGAACAAAATCGAAAAGAATCAAACCTATATGTATAATACTCTATAAAAAATGTCTTTATATGAATCGAAATCGATAAGGATCCCAGCTACATGGATCAAAATCTATAAAAAACTATTTTATACGAATCGAAATCGATATGAATCGAATCTATATGAATCTAAATTCATAAGAATCGATCTATATGAATCAAAATCTATAAAAACTGAATCAAAATCTAGATGAATCGAATCTATATGTATCAAAATATATAAGAATGGATCTATATATATCGAAAACTATGAAAATCGAATTTATATTGATAAAAATCGATATAAATACAATGTACATGGATAAAAATTTATAAAATTCGATGTATATGAATCGAAATCGATAAGGATCGAATGTATATTAATTTAAATCTATAAGAATCGATCTATACGGATTGAGGTCGATTAGATTCGAATCTAAATTAATAAAAATCGAGAAAAATCGAATCGATATTAATCAAAATAACTAAAAATAGCACCTGTATGAATCGAAATCGATTAGAATCTATCCATATGGATCAAAATCATAAAAAATGATTTAATGCCAATCAGAATCTATATTAATCGAAATCGATAAAAAGCGTATCTATATTATTTATAAATCGATAAAAATCGAAAATATATGAATTGAAACCTATGAGAATCTAATCGATTTGGAACTAAATCTATAAGAATCGATTTAAATGAATCAAAATCTTTGAAAATTGATTTTATATGATTCAAAATTTAGGAGAATCGAAACTGTACGAATCGAAGCTATGTGAATCGAATCAATTTGGAACTAAATCTATAAGAATCGATTTAAATGAATCAAAATCTTTGAAAATTGATTTTATATGATTCAAAATTTAGGAGAATCGAAACTGTCCGAATCGAAGCTATGTGAATCGAATCAATTTGGAACTAAATCTATAAGAATCGATTTATATGAATCAAAATCTTTGAAAATTGATTTTATATGATTCAAAATTTAGGAGAATCGAAACTGTACGAATCGAAGCTATGTGAATCGAATCAATTTGGAACTAAATCTATAAGAATCGATTTAAATGAATCAAAATCTTTGAAAATTGATTTTATATGATTCAAAATTTAGGAGAATCGAAACTGTACGAATGGAATCTACGTGAATCGAATCAATTTGGAACTAAATCTATAAGAATCGATTTATATGAATCAAAATCTTTGAAAATTGATTTTATATGATTCAAAATTTAGGAGAATCGAAACTGTACGAATGGAATCTACGTGAATCGAATCAATTTGGAACTAAATCTATAAGAATCGATTTATATGAATCAAAATCTTTGCAAATTGATTTTATATGATTCAAAATTTAGGAGAATCGAAACTGTACGAATGGAATCTACGTGAATCGAATCAATTTGGAACTAAATCTATAAGAATCGATTTATATGAATCAAAATCTTTGAAAATTGATTTTATATGATTCAAAATTTAGGAGAATCGAAACTGTACGAATCGAAGCTATGTGAATCGAATCAATTTGGAACTAAATCTATAAGAATCGATTTAAATGAATCAAAATCTTTGAAAATTGATTTTATATGATTCAAAATTTAGGAGAATCGAAACTGTACGAATCGAAGCTATGTGAATCGAATCAATTTGGAACTAAATCTATAAGAATCGATTTAAATGAATCAAAATCTTTGAAAATTGATTTTATATGATTCAAAATTTAGGAGAATCGAAACTGTACGAATCGAAGCTATGTGAATCGAATCAATTTGGAACTAAATCTATAAGAATCGATTTAAATGAATCAAAATCTTTGCAAATTGATTTTATATGTTTCAAAATTTAGGAGAATCGAAACTGTACGAATGGAATCTACGTGAATCGAATCAATTTGGAACTAAATCTATAAGAATCGATTTATATGAATCAAAATCTTTGAAAATTGATTTTATATGATTCAAAATTTAGGAGAATCGAAACTGTACGAATGGAATCTACGTGAATCGAATCAATTTGGAACTAAATCTATAAGAATCGATTTAAATGAATCAAAATCTTTGAAAATTGATTTTATATGATTCAAAATTTAGGAGAATCGAAACTGTACGAATCGAAGCTATGTGAATCGAATCAATTTGGAACTAAATCTATAAGAATCGATTTAAATGAATCAAAATCTTTGAAAATTGATTTTATGTGATTCAAAATTTAGGAGAATCGAAACTGTACGAATCGAAGCTATGTGAATCGAATCAATTTGGAACTAAATCTATAAGAATCGATTTAAATGAATCAAAATCTTTGAAAATTGATTTTATATGTTTCAAAATTTAGGAGAATCGAAACTGTACGAATGGAATCTACGTGAATCGAATCAATTTGGAACTAAATCTATAAGAATCGATTTATATGAATCAAAATCTTTGAAAATTGATTTTATATGATTCAAAATTTAAGAGAATCGAAACTGTACGAATGGAATCTACGTGAATCGAATCAATTTGGAACTAAATCTATAAGAATCGATTTATATGAATCAAAATCTTTGAAAATTGATTTTATATGATTCAAAATTTAGGAGAATCGAAACTGTACGAATCGAAGCTATGTGAATCGAATCAATTTGGAACTAAATCTATAAGAATCGATTTAAATGAATCAAAATCTTTGAAAATTGATTTTATGTGATTCAAAATTTAGGAGAATCGAAACTGTACGAATCGAAGCTATGTGAATCGAATCAATTTGGAACTAAATCTATAAGAATCGATTTAAATGAATCAAAATCTTTGAAAATTGATTTTATATGTTTCAAAATTTAGGAGAATCGAAACTGTACGAATGGAATCTACGTGAATCGAATCAATTTGGAACTAAATCTATAAGAATCGATTTATATGAATCAAAATCTTTGAAAATTGATTTTATGTGATTCAAAATTTAGGAGAATCGAAACTGTACGAATCGAAGCTATGTGAATCGAATCAATTTGGAACTAAATCTATAAGAATCGATTTAAATGAATCAAAATCTTTGAAAATTGATTTTATGTGATTCAAAATTTAGGAGAATCGAAACTGTACGAATCGAAGCTATGTGAATCGAATCAATTTGGAACTAAATCTATAAGAATCGATTTAAATGAATCAAAATCTTTGAAAATTGATTTTATATGTTTCAAAATTTAGGAGAATCGAAACTGTACGAATGGAATCTACGTGAATCGAATCAATTTGGAACTAAATCTATAAGAATCGATTTATATGAATCAAAATCTTTGAAAATTGATTTTATATGATTCAAAATTTAAGAGAATCGAAACTGTACGAATGGAATCTACGTGAATCGAATCAATTTGGAACTAAATCTATAAGAATCGATTTATATGAATCAAAATCTTTGAAAATTGATTTTATATGATTCAAAATTTAGGAGAATCGAAACTGTACGAATCGAAGCTATGTGAATCGAATCAATTTGGAACTAAATCTATAAGAATCGATTTAAATGAATCAAAATCTTTGAAAATTGATTTTATATGTTTCAAAATTTAGGAGAATCGAAACTGTACGAATGGAATCTACGTGAATCGAATCAATTTGGAACTAAATCTATAAGAATCGATTTATATGAATCAAAATCTTTGAAAATTGATTTTATATGATTCAAAATTTAAGAGAATCGAAACTGTACGAATGGAATCTACGTGAATCGAATCAATTTGGAACTAAATCTATAAGAATCGATTTATATGAATCAAAATCTTTGAAAATTGATTTTATATGATTCAAAATTTAAGAGAATCGAAACTGTACGAATGGAATCTACGTGAATCGAATCAATTTGGAACTAAATCTATAAGAATCGATTTATATGAATCAAAATCTTTGAAAATTGATTTTATATGATTCAAAATTTAGGAGAATCGAAACTGTACGAATCGAAGCTATGTGAATCGAATCAATTTGGAACTAAATCTATAAGAATCGATTTAAATGAATCAAAATCTTTGCAAATTGATTTTATATGTTTCAAAATTTAGGAGAATCGAAACTGTACGAATGGAATCTACGTGAATCGAATCAATTTGGAACTAAATCTATAAGAATCGATTTATATGAATCAAAATCTTTGAAAATTGATTTTATATGATTCAAAATTTAAGAGAATCGAAACTGTACGAATGGAATCTACGTGAATCGAATCAATTTGGAACTAAATCTATAAGAATCGATTTAAATGAATCAAAATCTTTGAAAATTGATTTTATATGATTCAAAATTTAGGAGAATCGAAACTGTACGAATCGAAGCTATGTGAATCGAATCAATTTGGAACTAAATCTATAAGAATCGATTTAAATGAATCAAAATCTTTGAAAATTGATTTTATATGATTCAAAATTTAGGAGAATCGAAACTGTACGAATCGAAGCTATGTGAATCGAATCAATTTGGAACTAAATCTATAAGAATCGATTTAAATGAATCAAAATCTTTGAAAATTGATTTTATATGATTCAAAATTTAGGAGAATCGAAACTGTACGAATGGAATCTACGTGAATCGAATCAATTTGGAACTAAATCTATAAGAATCGATTTATATGAATCAAAATCTTTGAAAATTGATTTTATATGATTCAAAATTAAGGAGAATCGAAACTGTACGAATGGAATCTACGTGAATCGAATCAATTTGGAACTAAATCTATAAGAATCGATTTAAATGAATCAAAATCTTTAAAAATTGATTTTATATGATTCAAAATTTAGGAGAATCGAAACTGTACGAATCGAAGCTATGTGAATCGAATCAATTTGGAACTAAATCTATAAGAATCGATTTAAATGAATCAAAATCTTTGAAAATTGATTTTATATGATTCAAAATTTAGGAGAATCGAAACTGTACGAATCGAAGCTACGTGAATCGAATCAATTTGGAACTAAATCTATAAGAATCGATTTAAATGAATCAAAATCTTTGAAAATTGATTTTATATGATTCAAAATTTAGGAGAATCGAAACTGTACGAATCGAAGCTATGTGAATCGAATCAATTTGGAACTAAATCTATAAGAATCGATTTAAATGAATCAAAATCTTTGAAAATTGATTTTATGTGATTCAAAATTTAGGAGAATCGAAACTGTACGAATCGAAGCTATGTGAATCGAATCAATTTGGAACTAAATCTATAAGAATCGATTTAAATGAATCAAAATCTTTGAAAATTGATTTTATATGATTCAAAATTTAGGAGAATCGAAACTGTACGAATCGAAGCTATGTGAATCGAATCAATTTGGAACTAAATCTATAAGAATCGATTTAAATGAATCAAAATCTTTGAAAATTGATTTTATATGATTCAAAATTAAGGAGAATCGAAACTGTACGAATGGAATCTACGTGAATCGAATCAATTTGGAACTAAATCTATAAGAATCGATTTAAATGAATCAAAATCTTTGAAAATTGATTTTATATGATTCAAAATTTAGGAGAATCGAAACTGTACGAATCGAAGCTATGTGAATCGAATCAATTTGGAACTAAATCTATAAGAATCGATTTAAATGAATCAAAATCTTTGAAAATTGATTTTATATGATTCAAAATTTAGGAGAATCGAAACTGTACGAATGGAATCTACGTGAATCGAATCAATTTGGAACTAAATCTATAAGAATCGATTTAAATGAATCAAAATCTTTGAAAATTGATTTTATATGATTCAAAATTTAGGAGAATCGAAACTGTACGAATCGAAGCTATGTGAATCGAATCAATTTGGAACTAAATCTATAAGAATCGATTTAAATGAATCAAAATCTTTGAAAATTGATTTTATGTGATTCAAAATTTAGGAGAATCGAAACTGTACGAATCGAAGCTATGTGAATCGAATCAATTTGGAACTAAATCTATAAGAATCGATTTAAATGAATCAAAATCTTTGAAAATTGTTTTTATATGATTCAAAATTTAGGAGAATCGAAACTGTACGAATCGAAGCTATGTGAATCGAATCAATTTGGAACTAAATCTATAAGAATCGATTTAAATGAATCAAAATCTTTGAAAATTGATTTTATATGATTCAAAATTAAGGAGAATCGAAACTGTACGAATGGAATCTACGTGAATCGAATCAATTTGGAACTAAATCTATAAGAATCGATTTAAATGAATCAAAATCTTTGAAAATTGATTTTATATGATTCAAAATTTAGGAGAATCGAAACTGTACGAATCGAAGCTATGTGAATCGAATCAATTTGGAACTAAATCTATAAGAATCGATTTAAATGAATCAAAATCTTTGAAAATTGATTTTATATGATTCAAAATTTAGGAGAATCGAAACTGTACGAATGGAATCTACGTGAATCGAATCAATTTGGAACTAAATCTATAAGAATCGATTTAAATGAATCAAAATCTTTGAAAATTGATTTTATATGATTCAAAATTTAGGAGAATCGAAACTGTACGAATCGAAGCTATGTGAATCGAATCAATTTGGAACTAAATCTATAAGAATCGATTTAAATGAATCAAAATCTTTGAAAATTGATTTTATATGATTCAAAATTTAGGAGAATCGAAACTGTACGAATCGAAGCTATGTGAATCGAATCAATTTGGAACTAAATCTATAAGAATCGATTTATATGAATCAAAATCTTTGAAAATTGATTTTATATGATTCAAAATTTAGGAGAATCGAAACTGTACGAATCGAAGCTATGTGAATCGAATCAATTTGGAACTAAATCTATAAGAATCGATTTAAATGAATCAAAATCTTTGAAAATTGATTTTATATGATTCAAAATTTAGGAGAATCGAAACTGTACGAATCGAAGCTATGTGAATCGAATCAATTTGGAACTAAATCTATAAGAATCGATTTAAATGAATCAAAATCTTTGAAAATTGATTTTATATGATTCAAAATTTAGGAGAATCGAAACTGTACGAATCGAAGCTATGTGAATCGAATCAATTTGGAACTAAATCTATAAGAATCGATTTAAATGAATCAAAATCTTTGAAAATTGATTTTATGTGATTCAAAATTTAGGAGAATCGAAACTGTACGAATCGAAGCTATGTGAATCGAATCAATTTGGAACTAAATCTATAAGAATCGATTTAAATGAATCAAAATCTTTGCAAATTGATTTTATGTGATTCAAAATTTAGGAGAATCGAAACTGTACGAATGGAATCTACGTGAATCGAATCAATTTGGAACTAAATCTATAAGAATCGATTTATATGAATCAAAATCTTTGAAAATTGATTTTATATGATTCAAAATTAAGGAGAATCGAAACTGTACGAATGGAATCTACGTGAATCGAATCAATTTGGAACTAAATCTATAAGAATCGATTTAAATGAATCAAAATCTTTGAAAATTGATTTTATATGATTCAAAATTTAGGAGAATCGAAACTGTACGAATCGAAGCTATGTGAATCGAATCAATTTGGAACTAAATCTATAAGAATCGATTTAAATGAATCAAAATCTTTGAAAATTGATTTTATATGATTCAAAATTTAGGAGAATCGAAACTGTACGAATCGAAGCTATGTGAATCGAATCAATTTGGAACTAAATCTATAAGAATCGATTTAAATGAATCAAAATCTTTGAAAATTGATTTTATATGATTCAAAATTTAGGAGAATCGAAACTGTACGAATCGAAGCTATGTGAATCGAATCAATTTGGAACTAAATCTATAAGAATCGATTTAAATGAATCAAAATCTTTGAAAATTGATTTTATATGATTCAAAATTTAGGAGAATCGAAACTGTACGAATCGAAGCTATGTGAATCGAATCAATTTGGAACTAAATCTATAAGAATCGATTTATATGAATCAAAATCTTTGAAAATTGATTTTATATGATTTAAAATTTAGGAGAATCGAAACTGTAGGAATCGAATCTATGTGAATCCAATCGATTTGGAACTAAATCTATAAGAATCGATTTATATGATTCAAAATCTAGGAGAATCGGACTAAATTAAGTCTCTTGCTGTAGCCAAGAAAAGAATACGAGCGCGAGCGCTTCAAGCATATCGAGCGATTTCCATATTGTTTATCTTTATTGGTTTCTGGTACGATTTTAGTATTTAATAGTTGAGGATTATATTTTACATTGTTTGACAGAAATACAAAAAAACTGTGCGTGTTACTTCTACATTTTTTTGCGCTTCATTTGATTGCTGCGAATTTTTCTCTTGTTATCTAAATTTTTTTATTGAGATTTAATTCTAATAATGGATTAGTTTTTTATTACATACCATAAAAGACAATAAAAAAAATTGTGGCTTCATTGAGGGATTGTAAACAAATTTTAAAGGACCCAAATAATGAAGAGGGAGCTAAACCATCGAAACATATGCAAACAAATTATTTTATTTATTTATAATATGGGAACTTTAACAACATAAATACGTAAAATTACCACAAAATAAATATATCTCATTATGATTTTCGACAACTTTTATTGTGTTATTTACTTTAAAATTATTTATAACAACTTAAGAAATGTATCGATATTAATTTGATGGAAATTTAGAATCTATTAGAGTCTTATGGAAAATTCAATATTGCTTACAGCTACTTGAAACACTATGAATGTCTGCCCACGCGATTAGAGTGAAATCAGTAGCGTCACACGAAGAATATTTCGATCTAAACGAAGCGAAATCGATAAGAATCGAATCCATATAATTCAAAATCGATAAGAATTGATCTATTCGAAGCGATGAAGATAAGAATCGAATCTATATGATTCAAAATAACTAAATTGAAGCCATTTGAATCAAAATCGATAAGAATCGAATCTATATGATTCAGAATCGATATAAACGAGGCGAAGTCGAAAAGATTCGAATATATATGATTCAAAATCGATAAGAATTGATATAAACGAGGCGAAGTCGAAAAGATTCGATAATATATGATTCAAAATCGATAAGAATTAATCTATTCGAAGCGATGAAGTTAACAATCGAATCTATATGATTCAAAGTCTATAAGAATCGATATAAACGAAGCAAAGTCGATAAGAATCGAATCTATATGATTCAAAATCGATAAGAAGTGATATAAACGAGGCGAAGTCGAAAAGATTCGAATATATATGATTCAAAGTCTATAAGAATCGATATAAACGAAGCAAAGTCGATAAGAATCGAATCTATATTATTCAAAATAACTAAATTGAAGCCAATTGAATCAAAATCGATAAGAATCGAAACTATATGATTCAGAATCGATATAAACGAGGCGAAGTCGAAAAGATTCGAATATATATGATTCAAAGTCTATAAGAATCGAATCTATATGATTCAAAATAACTAAATTGAAGCCAATTGAATCAAAATCGACAAGAATCGAATCTATATGATTCAGAATCGATATAAACGAAGCGAAGTCGAAAAGAATCGAATCTATATGATTCAAAATCGATAAGAATTGATCTATTCGAAGCGATGAAGTTAACAATCGAATCTATATGATTCAAAGTCTATAAGAATCGACATAAACGAAGCAAAGTCGATAAGAATCGAATATATATGATTCAAAATCGATAAGAATTTATCTATTCGAAGCGATGAATATAAGAATCGAATCTATATGATTCAAAGTCTATAAGGATCGATATAAACGAAGCGAAGTCGATAAGAATCGAATTTATATGATTCAAAGTCTATAAGAATCGATATAAACGAAGCAAAGTCGAAAAGATTCGAATATATATGATTCAAAATCGATAAGAATCGATATAAACGAAGCGAAGTCGAAAAGAATCGAATCTATATGATTCAAAATCGATAAGAATTGATCTATTCGAAGCGATGAAGATAAGAATCGAATCTATATGATTCAAAATCGATAAGAATCGATATAAACGAAGCGAAGTCGAAAAGAATCGAATCTATATGATTCAAAATCGATAAGAATCGATATAAACGAAGCGAAGTCGAAAAGAATCGAATCTATATGATTCAAAATCGATAAGAATCGATATAAACGAAGCGAAGTCGAAAAGAATCGAATCTATATGATTCAAAATCGATAAGAATCGATATAAACGAAGCGAAGTCGAAAAGAATCGAATCTATATGATTCAAAATCGATAAGAATCGATATAAACGAAGCGAAGTCGAAAAGAATCGAATCTATATGATTCAAAATCGATAAGAATCGATATAAACGAAGCGAAGTCGAAAAGAATCGAATCTATATGATTCAAAATCGATAAGAATCGATATAAACGAAGCGAAGTCGAAAAGATTCGAATATATATGATTCAAAATCGATAAGAATTGATCTATTCGAAGCGATGAGGATAAGAATCGAATCTATATGATTCAAAGTCTATAAAAATCGATATAAACGAAGCGAAGTCGAAAAGAATCGAATCTATATGATTCAAAATCGATAAGAAATGATTTATTCGAAGCGACGAAGATAAGAATCGAATCTATATGATTCAAAATCGATAAGAATCGATCTAAACGAGGCGAAGTCGAAAAGATTCGAATCTATATGATTCAAAATCGATAAGAATTGATCTATTCGAAGCGATGAAGATAAGAATCGAATCTATATGAATCAAAATCGATAAGAATCGATATAAACGAAGCGAAGTCGAAAAGAATCGAATCTATATGATTCAAAATCGATAAGAATCGATCTAAACGAGGCGAAGTCGAAAAGATTCGAATCTATATGATTCAAAATCGATAAGAATTGATCTATTCGAAGCGATGAAGATAAGAATCGAATCTATATGAATCAAAATCGATAAGAATCGATATAAACGAAGCGAAGTCGAAAAGAATCGAATCTATATGATTCAAAATCGATAAGAATTGATCTATTCGAAGCGAAGTCGAAAAGAATCGAAACTATATGATTCAAAATCGATAAGAATCGATCTAAACGAATCGAAGTCGATAGGAATCGAATTCTATATGATTCAAAGTCTATAAGAATCGATCTATTCGAAAAAAAGTCGATAAGAATCGTATTTATATTAATGAAAATCGATAGCATCAATTATTTAATACAAGAAATGAATGTTCGTAAGTCAATTTACAGTAAAGCGAAGTTATTAAATATACAAGTCATATAACTATTAAATTAGATTCTCAGAAAATTAACAATGAAATTTTGAGGTTAAACGCAATGTATTGGTATTGCAATCTCAAATACTACAACAATATTTAACCTCTTACAGTTAGTATAGGCTAAATCAAGGAATATTTCATTTTGAAGAAGACATTCAAGTATCTAGAAGCAACAGTAATTGTAAGTGGAACACTGTTTTGAAATATTCTTATCAGTATATTGTTTATCTTTATCAAATTAATAACATTTCTTACCTATAAATTACTATTATTATCATCAAGATTATTGTTCTTGTCTGATAAAACAGGCGCCTAATTCTCGAATTAGTGTAAAAATAAATTAGTAGATAATCTGGATTCCTGTAAACTGACTAAACCGGATATTACAACAAGTGCAAATTTTTTATGTAAACAATATTGTTATATATCTAATTACTCGTGAGTTATTTGTCTATTTACGTTGAAAAAATAAAATACAGTATGAATAATGATGTTATTAAACAAAAAAAAAATATAGCACGTTCTAAAAATAACGTATATAACAGAAAAATTTATGGAAATATCGATTTTTGATCCTAATTTAATATTTTTTTTTTAATTTACTTACGTCTGTATATTCAAATAATTTTAATCAAAGTATAACAAACTAAACTATAAATATTATTTCATTAACTTTTTATTCCCCCTCGTATACGTATATTTAGCGAAAAATAATTCAGTTATAGTCATGTACATTCGTTATTTGTTTAGTCTTTTTGACACCTAAATATTATTTTGCAAGTTAAATAAAATTAATAGTAAATGATTATATAAATGACACGATAATATATTACGTAAAACAACAATTTTAAAACCATTTACGTTGATAATAAAAAACAACTATAAAATTTATGAGATTCTCTAAGACATAACCTCGATTTTTGTGGAAAATTTAATTGACAATTATAAACAGTGAAAGTATCGATTGTTATTATATATTGTTAAATGACAACATCTATTTTTTTACTGCTGATTATTATTATTATAAAATTGAATATTATTTACAAGTGGTAAACTTACCTCTATAAAACGACAATCTAATAATACGTCCGCCTATGACGAAAAGAAGCCGCTTTGCATAAAAATCATTAAGAGAATAAAATCGCATATCTAAATCCGTTAAAATCTGGATCTACATGTCACAATAAAAAAGCTTTTTAATATTTTTCGCCTACTTAAATAAATGTTCATCCTACATAAACGGTAAACATAAGCTTTTTACAGTGTTGCCCAACCGCGATTATAAATTTAATACTTTCGCTAAATTACAAAACGAAAATAATCGTCTTAATAAAAGTTTAAATAGCTAATAACTCAACTTCCCTATAAAAACTAATTATCCGCAGCACTGTTTTCATGAATAACCTAAAAATAATGGAATAAAGATGTCTACTGTTTGACGTACAACAAAGTACGGTAATTAACTATCACGCTACATAGATGGCATTGTTAGTTATATAATTTTTAATCGACTTCCGTTTCCCACTTGTCATAATGGTTATGGTAATGTAATTACATAATGTCACTGGTAATTCTAATTTGATTAATATACAACGTATATATAATTATTTGGCGTTTATCTTTTTCTATTAATTTTTATTGTGTGTCTATGGCAACAAACAATGCACATCGTGCACTGCGGTCTCTCACGAACAGACAGGCATTGACCGCCAACGGGGTAGAGGGAGGGGTCACAGTAAATATTTCCAAGTGTCAAATCATATCTCGGAGGTAGCTATATGATATAGGTATACAGTGTGGGGGGTAGGTACAACATACATTCTTCATGGCGATAAGAAGAATACCAAGTCGAATATTTTTTTTTATGTTTGCGATGGTGGTACGCCTGTAAATTTGTACTTGGAATGTCATAACTAAACTTATTTATATTTCTTGAAACACGTTTTCTATAATCTACAATAATAATAAAAAGATACATTCAATTGATTTTGAATTTTTTATGCAGAAAATATGCTGCTATTATTATTATTATTTTTGAGAAAACATAGATTGTAAGTAATATCAAAACAAGATTCATTGGCGTAGCACCATACTTTTTGCTTGGGACAGAAAAAGGACATCTGCTTTGTTTTTAATTATATAAATTTTAATGTGCTACACCACTGTAAAAATGTTCGTTTCAAATTGATTTACAGACACTTACTATTGAGCTTCAAGAAGAATTTGCAATATTTCTTCAGGTGACATTCATGAGGACGTTTGAATTCTTCAATTAACTGAAAAAAAAAGGAATTGTGTTTAACAGTTTAATCAAAAATGAGAAGGAATTCATTTAACTTTATATTTTATTTGCTTTGTTTAATAGTTTTTCCAGAAAACATTAATTCCGAAATAAATACATTTACACGCAATGTATGTAAAATAAATATTTTTTAACTTCCCCTGCAGTAAATTACGAAATTTCCCACATATGATATATTGCAAGAAACATTTTAAAATTCATTAAAACAATGTATAATTTGCAATAATTATTTCTCATTATATTTAGGTAAATATGTTGTTTTATTTATTACGTATTGAATTAATTATTTTTTCTACTTCTTTTAACTACGCTACTGATCGGTAAAATTATTGCCTATAAATAACCGAATTCAAAAGGATTCTTTAGAATAAATAAAAATATATTGAATAATATGAATGTACTAATTCCACATTATTGGTTCACATTTTTTAAATATAGTACAAAAAAAGATTTTTAATTATTCTTATGTCCATTTGTCTTCTTCTTTTTCTCATTCCGTGAATCGAGTAGGCAATGAGTATGAAGTTTGAGTATTGATGATTACAGATCAGACAAATTAATTAGAGCGTGGTAGTGGGTGTTTGTTATTTTCGTAATATTTTTATCAAAAAACTTTTAATTAAATGGAATTTTCAATTGTGTATGAAAAAAAACTAATTTCAGTGATTAGTTGAAACGACGGTATCGTACTCAATAGCCGGTAAGTCTTTAAATTGTTATAATTTTAATATGTTTTATGGTTTCTTTTGAGGTTAGATCATTCGACCGAATCTTGTTTGATTGTTTATACTGCACTAGATTTGTATATTATAATAACTGTTTTAAATAGATAAATGTAACAGTACTTAGGTGTGACCTTATGTATTTAATCGAATCTTACATTGTCACTGCTTATATAAAAAAGTTTAGAACAATACAAAATGGGCGCGTGAAATTGGAAAGTTTGAGAAAATTTCTTTTTCGAACGTGGTTGTTGTAAAAGTATTTATTCAAAATTTTGTATGATTACATCATTTAGGGACATGTTTATTGCATATTTTTAATATTATAACTTGGATACAAAGTAGGTACACAAGACATTTATTGCCAGACGTTTTTTTTTCATCTGAAAAAAAACAGACTTCTGTTTAAACTTATTATCATGTAACTTGTTAATTACATTATTATCCCACTTCGTAACGAAAATCTGCTGCTGCACATATGTTCAACGTCATTTTAAAAAATTAAATCTTATTTATTCAACATGGTATGAAGTTCTTGGTCATTGACATAACCTATTTCGCAACAAAGTGAAATCTGTATCAATGACAATATTGCCGTGTATCTACAGGGTGAGTAAATAACTGCATTTGTATATTCAATAATTTGATTTTCCTAAGAGATAGTAAAAAAAGTTTTAATAAAACAAAGTCAACAGGTGTCATCGGAAGTTTAATTATGTTTAATATTATTATATTTTGATGATTTAGGTTATACAGGGTTCTTTCAAATATTAAGTCATCGAGTATTTGAATATTTTTTTGATAAACGGAAGTTTCTTTTTTTTTTGGAGGTAATTTTTGAATATTGTATACCCTCCATGTATAGAAAAAAGTGTTGACTCGAAGTTTTACTTGAATTTATTGAGGTTGAATTATTTGAATTCATTTTATTTGCGATTTTCATAAACTGTAAATATTTATAATGGTTTCTATTACTCATTACCACGTCACGCTCGAATTCTTTTGCCAAATTAAACCGATTGATTTCGAGTTAATTTACTTAATAGTTATATAACAGAAATTGTATCTTAGAAGAGCAAATTTGCTTGAAAAAAAATCGATTCAAATATACCAACAATTCCTATTTATTATTCACCAAATTTTTGGTTTAAAATTAGTTAAAGTCCACGCTTCAAGGAAGATTTTTTTTGCTTATTTCGTATCATCGTCCGAACGTAATTTCAACAACATTTTCCGAACTCGTCACTACCAAATCGTTCAACAGTGTGGAAGACGTAGTGGAGATTCTTGAAAACGGGCTCTGTTGCCGACGCGCCGCGTCCTAGACAACCTGTGATTTCGTCCGGTGGGGCGTAAATCTTCGTGATTCTTGCAAAATCAATACAGGGTGATCCATTTAAACGTATCGTTGATTCTGTGGATAAAATGTAATAGGAAAT
Organism: Diorhabda sublineata; assembly: GCF_026230105.1. NCBI lineage: Eukaryota > Metazoa > Arthropoda > Insecta > Coleoptera > Chrysomelidae > Diorhabda > Diorhabda sublineata. The sequence goes on along the minus strand of NC_079474.1, from coordinate 2,685,472 downwards.
CGTTCATTTTGGGATAATTTTCTTAAGTACTATAGTATGCTGTTTAGCTTTATGTTACAGCAAGATTTCCCGTGTTGGTAGTTTTCTTGTCTTCAACAAATTATGACAAAATAATTGGGGAAATCGAAATGGGATCTTGAATCGGTAAAAAGAGAAATTCCATTCTCCGTTATAGCAATAAGAAATCAAATTTGATACCACACATTGAACGAAGCGAGAGATAAAAGTAGAAGAAGAGGGAGTTATGGCGTCGCCACGGGCCGGAGACAAGGACGGCTAAAAAATAGAGTGTAGAGTCGCGCTGGTTGCCTAGCGACGTGTCAGACGCCGGCTGATCAATAGCACTATATCCAGAAAATGTTTCCAGATGCCGGCGGCTTGGCATATAGGGAGAATTATAACTGAATTTACCGGATATTTTTTTTTCTGTTTTCGAAATTCGTGTAGGAAATGTGACACTGAAAAATTAGGTTGATAACGAGATTCTGAAAGCACCGCGAAAGTAACTTGAAGCAAAAACGTTTTCAAAATAATAAAAACAAAAATAGAGACGTGAATTATGTATTATATAATACAGTTTGTTGAATTTTTTTCCAAATTTTGTACCGCAACTGTCATAATAAAAATATACACGTTAAACGAAAGTTATTTCCTCAAAATTCCATGTTTGAGAGGTTATATTACAAAAATTCAATCCCATATATTCAAAATTTATACAATAATAGGAATATCATTAATCTTTGGTGGAATATTTGCAAACAATAACGTTTTATTGGACAAAATTGAATAGATAACGAGACTAGGCGGGTTGTTTCAAAAATTTTTAAATCTACACGTTTAAATCTAATCGTCCAATTTACTCGCGACCTAACCCATCGTGTATTACGCTTTGGTCTATTTAAATCACGCTCGAATTAGAATGTAGATCATGGAAAGATCATGCAGAGCACTTTGGCGTATCCCAGATGCAACTAACTCCCTCTAGGACGAGCATCGGTTATTTCATGTAGCTCAGAAAAATCGATGTTTTAATAAATCGATTATTTGAATCAAGATAAGTTGGTTTTTAAAACGGTCGTATATTGGAACATCACCCTGTAGAATGTACGTCACAAACGCGCGCGTTAAATATTCGATTTTCTTAATTTTTTTTTTACATTTCGTTTTATTTGTATTAAGACGCACAATAAGTTGATTGTTGTCGGGCGGCCACGTGCAATTTTAACGTTAATGTGTGAATATTAAAAATAAAATCGCAAATGCAAAATCCATTAGCAACTTCGCAAACATGCCGCTAGATCCGTTTACGGAAAATAATTAACAAAAAGTTCATCAAGGGATGTCGTTTTTTTTTCTAACAATTTTTAAAACACTTTATTCAACTTTTTACTAATTTTAAATGAAAAAATTTCGAAATATTTCAATCTGAATTCGAAACTTTAATATTTAATTAATAGATGACACCACACGGAACAAAAAGATGGCGGTACATGATTTCTAATTTCACCAAAAGATGTCGTTACTTATTTACGACGGAAAACAAATTTTTTTTGGCACAGATTAAGCGCTCGAATAGTGAATAGTGCGTGAATAGGAAATTTTCGAAATTTTTATCAACTGAAAAAATAAAATACATTCTATATTCAAACGAAATCGCATTCCACAACAACTTGACTGTTATCTCAAACCGAACAGTTAACTTCTATTGTTACTGAGTTCATTACATCAATAACTTATTTGAATAAATAATGTTGCCCTAGGGCGGTCTCGTATCACCTTAAACTATGCGTGCGTATAATTCTGACATGCAAGAATTTTAAATGTTTATTATACGAGGTGTTAACAACAAAATTTACGAATCCCACGTCAAATTCGAAGAAATAAATGTAAACATAACCTTTAAACTAACACGTCAAATTATTTAAAGCGCGAAATAATGAAAGGTGTACATTTGGCAACGTTGTTTTCATATTCATTCTATTTATTCGTGATGGATGACAGATCAAGGACTCCAACTCACCGTGGAAAAAATTGAATTGACGTTTCTCATCAGGAAACGTATACAGAGGAATCCAAGCATTTGGAGGTAACCTTAGACACGAAGATGTCTTTCTGATCTCATATACAGAATCGGAAAAACGAAGATTTGGTCTTTCTGGTCACATATACGAAAGAAGGTCTAAAGGAAAGAATCCTTGAGTAAACATGGTGGGAAAAACGAAAATTTGGCACCGAGGATATAGAAATACTTCAAAGCGATGGCGTTAGCACAAAGGCAAGACACCGACGACCATCAAACGTGCTAGAATAATACTTACGAAGGACGACTGATAAAGGACCTCAACTAGAAGAAATATCACCATCGTTCCTGGTTAGATGGGAAAGACAGAAGATGGCGGTTTAGTGTGTAGACTAAGGGAGTCCCATATATCAGCGATCCTGGTGGAATTCGCTACTTGGTAACGGCATCTTCATCAAGTAATTGCATGGATTAATGGAAAATTTGGCGCAGAACATTTTCTATGGGGACCTATTTAAATATATTACTTTACGTGCACCAAAATCCTCACAGACGTTGTTTAAATCTTGATATTAACGCTTTCCCTCTCCACCGCTTCTATTTCAAGTTATAAGGGAAAAAATTCAAATGTTAATGCAGGAAATGAAACTTTAAAGACATATTGTTGACTTTTCTTGATTTTTTATTTCCTGAAAACTTTTTTTAATGGCTTCCAAGCACCTTTTCTTGTGTGATATTTGGAAATATTGTTTGTAAAAACCAGAATGCATCACTATACTGGTTTATACCAGTACATAGAGAGGTACAGTTAATTTTGAAAAGCCCTTTATATGTTACCTAACGAAGCTCATTGGTCCTGCTATCCCATAGACGAAGGAACCAACACTTTTAACCCGGAATGGTCGCACTATGTCAAAATGACCCCAGGCAGTTTTCGAATTGATGTAATTTGAAAAATGAATTTCTAATCAAAACATGTGTTGCCATCTTTTGTTGTCTGAAGGTAGTACAATGAACTCTAACGGTTTTTGTAAACCATCATGGCATCAGTGTGTCTGTAACTCTTAATGTGCACATACGTTTGTGCACAGAATGTGACCACAGTGTTTGTTTTCATCGCTAGAGTGCGATTTAAAACGTAAGTATACGTTTACGAGCCGATAATTTTTTTTAGTTTGTTCCTCAAGTAGTTTTATTATCAAAAAATAAGATTTACTATAGATGGCATACAATTTACGGTCACATTCAATCGCCGACTCTTTACGAAATGAAGAAACTGGCGGAGCCATTGATGGGACTGATTCAGAATCTTAATCAGAATCAGAATATTAAGTTGAGTCCGTTCCGATGGTCAAACTGAGGAGGATATAGAGCAAAATTGGGAAAATGCGTCATTGGCACAGCGCCTTTTTTGCTTCTAATGCTCGAGGGGGTCCAATAAATAAGCGGGGAACTGATAGGAAGTCCAAGTCCCTTTGTCCATCGTGTAACAGACCGATGTGCGATATATTTGCCGGTCAAGCATAATTTTTCAGCTCAAAATGTATTTTTTACTTGTTTTTGATAATATAAAAAAATAATTTTTCAGTTTGAGGAACTCGTAATACTTTATTCTTAATTAATTAATTAATTAATCTATGGTTTCCCGCAAGATTTGAATCGATACATTAAAAAGAACGCAATTAATATATGGCAACGCTGATTTGAATATGTCAAATCTGACATTTTCCATCATAAAGTTTGACATTTGACATAATGTTGAACGTACTCGGAATGTATTGTCGGACGAGTGGTATTTGAATTGTTAACAGATACTTGTAACATGTTTATACACCTGAAGAAGTTCAAATGACACGATTCGACAATTGGTGGCATTTAAAAGTGTATTGATCTTAATGGAGAATATTTTGAAAATCTCTAAACTTGTGTAGCAACCCTCGTACGTAAATATTACGGGGCACGTAGCAATAATATTTTTTACTAATTTCCTATGCAGTTCATCGCCTTCTAGTTCAAACAGGAATTTTTAGTTCATACGACGCTTAATTTTCCCTATTGAACGGGGGATGCTGCTGGAATTTCAGCTGGTAAAGTCGAGTTATCGAGGTCGTCGAACTTCTCCAGTGGTTCGAAATCCGAAGCGGGGTTTTCGACGTATCCGCATTATTATGTAACGTAGAAAATAGGTCAAACTCTTCATTTTGCACGTGCATCTGTATCGGATAAGTTAGTTTATAACCTAAATTTTTATTTCTAGTTAAAAATTTCGTTACAGGATAAAGTAATTATTGATCAAAAAGAGTTTAAACATTCCCATTTTCTTTACGTCGATATTAAACGTACACAATTATTTTTCAATCACCATAAACCGATCTGTATACGTTCTCAGTTATAAAAATTTTTTGTTACAAACCACCTCGGTTTTATAGAGTTTTTACACCAGAATACCTGCCAGTATTTTACTGCACACCATAAAATCTTCCTCTATTGATAAGGGAGTTTATGGCGGCGATCAAACAAAACTGTCTTGATTGAAATTTATGTTCGGGTTGGTCTAGCAAAACAGGTGTTTTTATTTCCTCCCCACATTCTCACCTTGAACTTGCTTATTTACATTCAAGTACGAAGGTATGTCGAAAAATATGATTCGCATTCCGACGTTTATACTATTCGTTAATTAATACACGGATGAACAGTCTTTGGATTATTTCGATCATGCAAAATGGCCGCAGCATGGGACCAAACGATTTTTTCAATAATACTGAATCAAATGCATGATGATACAAACAGTTTATCCTTGAATTAATAATGCGAATAATTTATTTCGAATTAAGTATCTTCTTTTGTAAAAGTACATGGCCTTTTCCTTTATTTTTTCATCTATACTCTTATTACGCTAGTATATCATTGATTTAGAGTGAAACTGGCGCGGTCAATAGGCTATTCCACATTCGATTCCAATGTTTTAGTGAAAACTGTACGTTTTTTGTCATTATTCTAGTTCGTAATAAACACAGGCTTGAGAATGTTGAAGATATAGCAAAATAAATACTATACAGGGTGTCCCACGACGAGTTAAAGCTATCTGTATATATGACGTTTGAATTTTCGACCGAAAGTCGACTGTAACTTTGTTATTTTGTATGAAACATCCTGTATATTAACACATTTTTGAAATCTAGGTGAAATTTTAATATACTTCGGTCTAAAAACTTCTTTCGTAAAACGCATACTTTTTGAGTTATTAATTTTTTTTGTAAAAAATTTCACCCTTATAAATTGTTTTTTTATTAAGACACCCTTAAAGATATGAAATTGGTTTCTGTTCGGTTGCTTTTAGCAAGGTCATACGTATTTCAATGTATGTTGAAAAATTTTCCATTTTATACAGGGTGTATATAAAAAGTGTTCAAAGTTTAACTTTAAAAATATTAAATTTAATTTTTTAAATAGAACCACCCGGTTTTTTCTATTTTAATGCATTCAGGGGTAATGTAAATATCAGCAAATAAAGTACGTGTTCTTGTAACGGCTTTGTCACATGTATTAAAAGCAAATTTACATAATCTTCGTAACCACACCTGCATCTCTAAAAATTTACAGAAAACATTTAATATTTGGATAACGGTAAGGTTTAGGTATAGGAAAGTATACACAAATTTGCCTTATTTTCACCCCTGAATGCATTAAAATAGGAAAAACCGGGTGGTTCTATTTAAAAAAAATGGAGAAATTTGATATTTATAAAGTTGAACTTTCATCACTTTTTATACGCACCCTGTATAAAATAAAAAATTTTTCAATATACATTCAAATACCTCTGACCTTGCTAAAAGTAACCGAACAGAAACCATCTTCATATCTTTAAGGGTATCTTCGTAAAAAAATAATTTGTAAGGGTGTGCAACTGTCAAATTTTTTACAAAAAAATTAATAACTCAAAAAGTAAGCATTTTTCGAAAAAAGTTTTCAGACAATACTGTACTTAAATTTTACCAAGATTTCAAAAATGTATTAATATACAGGGTGTTCCATTCAAAGTTACAGACGATTTGGGGTAGAACTTCTGATAGTGTTAACTCGTCGTGGGACACCCTGTATATATGTTACCGGCCAAATTTAAACATTATAATTTTTATTTTCATATAATTTTATTTTCATCCATTGTTTTTGATCTGCTTGTCGACTTAACGTAGGCAAAATTGGTTTAGACTGGTTCATTCTAGAATGTGAGTGTTTATATCAGGATCAGATATGAGAAAATGCAAATTTTCTATCTAAAACCTGGAGGAAGGATTAACTGAGGATTCAATAGTTGAACAAGACAGGAAAACCTTTAAATCTAGTTAACTATTGTCCGTTTACAAAGGATTCATTCACAGACGAAGAAACTTTTGATTTGGTTAGGAGAATTAAGAATTGTGACCAAGGAGGTGAAGAGGTCCTGAAACCTCGCAAAGTTGGAAAATTATTATTGCCAAGATACTTTAATATCGAAACTTTTGAATGTAAAATTGTTTTTATGTACATAACTATCAGTACTAGTCTGAAATCAAAATTTTATTTTTCTAATTCTGATTCAATTTTCTATAACGCCCCAAAATGCAGATTCTCCCTCGTATTTTGTTTCTTAAAAAAGAAATACAACTTTGTCGATGTATATTCTCAACAATGGGTTTCATCTATGGTTTCTATATAATCGTTAACATCGTGTTAAAGCTCATGTCTCGTTATTTATAATAGTTTTTCAAAAAGAACAAAAGATCATTCCATTTGAAATATTTTCAACATTTTTCTTCTTTTTTTTTTGTTGCACTACGAACGCTTCCCGAAACACGTCAGCAATTAAGTGAAGAGGCGTCATCTTTTAGAATCCGAACAAAAAACTCTATAGAAATACCATAAAACGCTATATTCGAAAAAACATGGGGATGTTTTGTTCTGTCTGTTAGGAATTGAAACAGTAACGGATCTAGGATTGGAAGCAAAAAAAAAGAAGTCAAATTTGACTAAGATTTATTTCCAGACCATCTTTCCAGAAGGAGCGTTCGAGTTTCGAAATCTTGATGAAAAATTATCTGCCCATGAATCCAATAGTTCCAAATGGTCAAGTATTAACAATTTGACCCTCTGGAACTAATTCATGGCGAACCTTCTTCTTCTTCTTCTTAGCTGACGTTGGACCATTCTCTAATATTCTTCATACCAAGAGGCTTGTTTCCCTCCAATTCCTCTACGACCTTCAACTTCACCCATCACGTGTCCTAAATAAGCTATTTTCCTGCATTTAATGTTATCCACCAAGTCACGAACCGCATTTGATTTGTTAAGGACACATTTTATAAGCCTCTAAGCGATTAATGGTAAAATCCATGTCATTTCCTTAATATATTTATTAACTTGTCGTGATGTACTCGATCGAAAGCCTTTTCGTAATCGATAAAGACCTTATCAAGGTAAAAAGCCAAAAAATGTTTCGTGTTACAGCATAATTAAGTAGATTAATTAAGAAAATACTTTTTTGCACGAAAATTTGTTATGTTTTGAAGCTATTTTCTGAAATCAGAAAAAAAAAAAAATAATTTCTTTCTAAAACAATGAAAGTGCGCGACTCGATTTGATTTGATGAACGGGTTACTTTTCAATAGAAAAATAACGATTATTTTACAAGGTTTTAAAATTACGAGGGTGGTTTGTGTAGAGAGAAACTTAATAAAGAAGAATTCAATTTACCCGAAAATAGAAAAATTTAATTGTTTTATTAATAATTATAAAAATAATGTCGATTTTCAATGTTCCTTTTGTTGATTAAATAATTATACAAAAAGAAAGCCTTAAGGCGTTTTTCTACGGTCCGATTCGAAATCGGACGACGGACGGTTATGTCCGATGTCGAAAATGCGGACCGGAAGGTATCTATCCACTAAACTCGTGTTTAATATTAACCATTATTCAGCTGAAACAACATTATTATGTCTCCCCAAGTAGAAAAACGACATTGTTGTTATACGAGGGCTGCTACTAAATTTTGATTTGTTTTTCGAAATATTCTCCATTAAAATCAATACTTTTGCATACGTTTGAGTAAACCGTTCTGATTTGAACGTATCAACCGCTTGTGTAGAAAATTTTTACATACGACATACATATACGGGGCATGAGCGATACAGGATGTCCCATGAAGACGCCTGTAGCTATTCACTCGACATCTATCTTGTTGGACCAAGTATTTTTGGGACTGTCCTCGTACATCGTAGTGTTACCAACCGTAGAAAAAACCAGGTTCTAGTGAAGGTATATTGGTATGATGAAATAAACAACGCGCTCTTTTTTTATATACATACATACATATATATATATATATATATATATATATATATATATATATATATATATATATATATATATATATATATATAATTTGAATATCGTTTATTGGTGTTACGAGTTACATAAAGACATTACATATTATAATTAAGATAGGAGTCGTTAGATAAAAAGTACTTATCTTATTTAAGTGAGAGAAAGTACCGCGGATTAATGGTATCTACTTGTCAGAATAAAAAAAACTAGTAATTGATACAGAATTGATAACTATCATTATTACAAATGAACTAACTATAACAAATAGAAGGTGATTCAAATATTTTTTTACTATTAACCACTTTACTATTACTATTTCATTCAATTTAAACTTTGCATATAGATTTAATGGGAAAATTACGTAAGCACGCAGTCCCAAACTTACAAAATCGAGATGCAACCATCAACACATAATCGAAATTTGAGTTTTTTACTCTGATTTTTGCTTGTACTGGAAAATTGTGGCGAATGTCCTATAACATAATGATTTTCGAACGAAATTTCAACGCCAAATTTTTCAAACATTCATTTGAGATTCATTTTGATTTTCACTCAATTTTTGAAGCGAAATATTGTACAAACAAAGTACGGTTTTTGGTGCTGTTCGACTGAAGTCGGGTGTGTTTCGTTTTTAACTTTTTTTTTTTGTACCTTTACAAGCTGCTGGGGACATGGCACGAGTACGATTTCTGTGGCGCCAATTTGTAAATCGACCCAAAATAATTCGAAAATGAAGAATAAAATTTTTCGATATCTCGCTTCGCTTTCGAGATATCGATACTTGAAGTTGGAACAATTTATTTTTATTTAATATTTGTATATAACATAACCTAACCTAACCTAACCTTCTCGTGGTGCACTTTGAATGTAAAAAGTTCAAAAATCGTGAATTTTTTACAGCCAAAATTGTCTAAAAAACTTTTCTTCGCGTGAGGATTATTTTAGTTTTATTTTATTATTTTTTTTTCTTATGGGGGGCTTCACAGTCATTTTCCTTATTCTTTTTGTTTACTTACTAATTAAATCTTCAAATTATCATTAAATATTTTTATTTATTTCATAAATAATGAAAAACATCCGACAATTCTTGATGAAAAACATCAAGTTATTAATGTATTTATCGTATGTTAAGTTGTTATAAAAATCTGTTTTTTTCAATATAATTTTGCATTATCAGGGTAAATAATATAAAAAATATTTTGTTTATTAAATTACAAGATTCATATTGAATTTTAAGTGATAAAATATTCATTTGAAACGAAGTATTGAACGCCATCTGTTCAAATAAAGCGAATTTTGAACTAACGTTTGATTATCAAATTTTAAGTATCGATATCTCGAAAACGAAGCGAGATATCGAAAAATTTCATTCCTCATTTTGGTCAAATTAAGCCAAATCGTACTCTCCCCGGGTACATTATTCGTGGGAGGTGGATCTATTTACATATTACCCTGATATCGAAAAGACAGAGCGAGACAGGTTGGTTGGGTCGTTTGTAATTTGGATTGAAAGGTATTTATCAGGTTTTTTCCCGCTGGCCGGTAATCAAGTTCACCAGGTTTCAGAAAAACTTGCATATCTTGACGAGCAATGATTATTGCCGACTGTCTTTCTAGAAAAACAACTAACCTAACCTAACCTAACTAAAAACGATATCACAAATACAAATCACAAACCCACCCATAGACATCGACTTTAAGATGGATAATGGACGCGACGATACTAGATGACAAAGACCAAGACTAAGAAGTAAAAGATAGAAAAACAAAATACAAAAGATGAAAAATATAAAACTGTTATATGTTATTTTTGATTTGACTGTGTTTCATCAATTTCTTTTTCTTTGAGTCATTGGTATTCTTTGTAAATCTTGTTTTATTTTAGATAAAAAGGTCTGCTTTATAGAAGATGGATAGCTAGAGCTAATAGAAGGTTTTTTGACCACGAGGCTTCACACTAACTCTTCGAGGTGATGCTAAGTGGAAAATAAACTTTCATTCCGTGTCTTTCTTCGGTTGTAACGATCTTCGTCAAACTCTTTTTCTTTATTACTAAAATTACGTTGTTTATTGTAAAGTAGAGACAAATTTTGACTCAAAAGAAGGATAAGAGATAGTAGCTGGATAGCTGTTAGCCATATGACGAGAGATAGAAGGGTTTTTTGACCACGAGGCTTCACACTAACTCTTCGAGGTGATGCTAAGTGGAAAATAAACTTTCATTCCGTGTCTTTCTTCGGTTGTAACGATCTTCGTCAAACTCTTTTTCTTTATTACTAAAATTACGTTGTTTATTGTAAAGTAGAGACAAATTTTGACTCAAAAGAAGGATATGAGATAGTAGCTGGATAGCTGTTAGCCATATGACGAGAGATAGAAGGGTTTTTGACCACGAGGCTTCACACTAACTCTTCGAGGTGATGCTAAGTGGAAAATAAACTTTCATTCCGTGTCTTTCTTCGATTATAACGATCTTCGTCAAACTCTTTTTCTTTATTACTAAAATTACGTTGTTTATTGTAAAGTAGAGACAAATTTTGACTCAAAAGAAGGATATGAGATAGTAGCTGGATAGCTGTTAGCCATATGACGAGAGATAGAAGGGTTTTTTGACCACGAGGCTTCACACTAACTCTTCGAGGTGATGCTAAGTGGAAAATAAACTTTCATTCCGTGTCTTTCTTCGATTATAACGATCTTCGTCAAACTCTTTTTCTTTATTACTAAAATTACGTTGTTTATTGTAAAGTAGAGACAAATTTTGACTCAAAAGAAGGATAAGAGATAGTAGCTGGATAGCTGTTAGCCATATGACGAGAGATAGAAGGGTTTTTTGACCACGAGGCTTCACACTAACTCTTCGAGGTGATGCTAAGTGGAAAATAAACTTTCATTCCGTGTCTTTCTTCGATTATAACGATCTTCGTCAAACTCTTTTTCTTTATTACTAAAATTACGTTGTTTATTGTAAAGTAGAGACAAATTTTGACTCAAAAGAAGGATATGAGATAGTAGCTGGATAGCTGTTAGCCATATGACGAGAGATAGAAGGGTTTTTTGACCACGAGGCTTCACACTAACTCTTCGAGGTGATGCTAAGTGGAAAATAAACTTTCATTCCGTGTCATTCTTCGATTATAACGATCTTCGTCAAACTCTTTTTCTTTATTACTAAAATTACGTTGTTTATTGTAAAGTAGAGACAAATTTTGACTCAAAAGAAGGATATGAGATAGTAGCTGGATAGCTGTTAGCCATATGACGAGAGATAGAAGGGTTTTTGACCACGGGGCTTCACACTAACTCTTCGAGGTGATGCTAAGTGGAAAATAAACTTTCATTCCGTGTCTTTCTTCGGTTGTAACGATCTTCGTCAAACTCTTTTTCTTTATTACTAAAATTACGTTATTTATTGTAAAGTAGAGACAAATTTTGACTCAAAAGAAGGATATGAGATAGTAGCTGGATAGCTGTTAGCCATATGACGAGAGATAGAAGGGTTTTTTGACCACGAGGCTTCACACTAACTCTTCGAGGTGATGCTAAGTGGAAAATAAACTTTCATTCCGTGTCTTTCTTCGGTTGTAACGATCTTCGTCGGGCTATTATCATTGTTGCTAAAACCACACCGTTTATTGTTAATACTGCCAACTTTCCCTTTCGAATTCAAAATCCTGCAACTCCCTATCAATGTCAGCATTGTTAGTCAATACGGTAGCACGTAGGTTTTCTAATATTCATAAATATAATTGAATAAAATTAACTCTGGATAAAAACCTACACGTATACAATTACAAGAAAATCCGTACGTCAGCGTCTTCATAAATCATATATTATGAGATAACTATGTGTATACTACCTGACAGCTTAAGCTCATTTCCTTATTTAAATCAATGCGTCATTCTATATCGAATTATCATTTTATTCATTACTATCGATTTATGTGTTTCACTACGTTTTGAATACGATTAATTAGTACGACCACGCATGATACATTAATTCATAAATGGTTCATAACTTTTATTTAAGTAATACTAATTTTTTCCACGGTTATTACGGTTTACTTTACAAAAACAAAATGGGTCCTGCTGCGTTGTTATGTTACCCGTAGTATTTATAGAACCCTCGTATATGAATAACATTATTATTATTATTATTATTGAGTCGAATTAGTTGATTCCTTCGAAACAATTTTACTCTTTTGTACGAGAACGGTGGCAGAAATACCTGTCCTGACCTAGAGATGGGGGTAGTTGCTCGAAAAAAACCGCTGTATTAAAAAGTCTACAGCATATGTTTCAAGTTTGAAGATGCCACGTTGTTTACTTTTATTTGAAAGGCTTTAGACCAACCAATAAAAAAGCTGAACTAGATTCTACTCTGGGTTAGAATGTTCCTTCGTACGATCTGCGGGAACCAGCAACACAGTGGTCGACCAAGTGAAGTGGTACTGGAAGATCGTCGAGTGAAAGTGCACGAGCTGGTAGACATTTCAAAAAGTGCATATTAACTGAAAATTTGGACATGAGAAAGCTCTGTGCAAGATGGGTGCAGAGTTTGCTCACAATGGTACAAAAAGAACAATCAAAACAATGGACTAAAAAGGGAGAACCGGCTCCAAAGAAGGGCAAAGACCATTACATCTGCAGACAAGGTCATGGCGTCGGTTTTTTGGGATGCGCGTGGGATAATTTTCATTGATTCCCTTCAAAAAGGAAAAAACCATCAATCAAGCAAAAACTGCCGAGAAGAAAGTGTTGTTTCATCAATACAATCCACCAGCTCACACATTCGTTATTGCAATGGCCTAAATTAATTAAATAAAGTTTGAATTGCTACCTCATGCACCATATTTAGCTCCCTCAGATTATTTTCTGTTCCAGTCTTGGGTGGCTCGGTAATCAAAGAGTTACTAACAATGAAGATGTGATGGCTATTTTTAGAAACTCATTGAGCATCGCTGGGAAAAGTGTATGGAGCTAAAAGTAGATTACGTTGAAAAATAAATACTTTTTTCCAGAATCTCATATAGAGCCAGCCGGAATATCTCTGCCGATACGCACTCTTAGATCGCACATATCATCGCTAGTTTATAGAGAAAAAAAAATCTTCTCTTGAATCAGTAGGTGTTTCAACATCGAGACATCCTTTATTATAATGAATATAAAACCCGCGTCAATTTAGTGCTAATAGCCGAAGAAATTGCCGTATACATGATGATACTCCGGCCATAATATTCAATTTTTTTTCCTGATAATCTTTGTCTTTCCTTTATAATCTTCCCGTACATTTAACAATAATGATAGCGTACCAAAACATTTAATGAAAATGCGGGGATTTAAAACTAGGTATATATTGAGTTAATGCATTCATATTAACACTATTAAAAGTTCATTTTTTTTTCTTCTATACAATTTGTAAACGATACGTATAATGCTGGGAATAATCATTCATTGGTCTTGAATTTATTCAGATTTTAACAGAAACATAGCAACCTCAATGGGGCTTCCAGGCCACCAGGATATACGAGGAACAACGACTCCAGACCTTGGAGCAGAACCCTACTGGGGCCTCACATTAATAACGAACTGAACGATCAGAAACGCCTTCAAATACCACCTTGTACTGAATATCTTCTAGGTATAGATGCAAAATGGTTTGATTGAACACTCCAACAATTTGAGCTAGTTAAAAAATGTACTTGGAGGATTTTGGAGGAGTTTCTAATAAATAAAAATTCTCTGCTATGCAGATGATGCAATCCTCAAAGCAGAAACTGAAGACGACTTACAAAGGTTGGTCCACAATTTTAACGTAGTAGCAAAGAAGCTAAACATGGTAAGCTAATCCCAAAAAAATAAAAACACTGGTCATTAGAAAAGAATCGATTAGAGGTAAGATAGAAATTGACGGTACCAGCATTGAACAGATCATGGAAACCAACTACTTAGGCATCACACATCAAGCTATGGAGATGGAGGATGAGAAGGAAAAAAACAAACACAGAAAGCCAATAGAGCTGCAGGATGCCTCTATAATACAATACGGAGAAACAAACATTAAAACGGCTTCCAGGCCTCCAGGATATACCAGGAACAACAACTCCAGCCTTGGAGCAGAACCCTACTGGGGCCTCACATTAATAACGAACTGAACGATCAGAAACGCCTTCAAATACCACCTTGTACTGAATATCTTCTAGGTATAGATGCAAATGGTTTGATTGAACACTCCAACAATTTGAGCTAGTTAAAAAATGTACTTGGAGGATTTTGGAGGAGTTTCTAATAAATAAAAATTCTCTGCTATGCAGATGATGCAATCCTCAAAGTAGAAACTGAAGACGACTTACAAAGATTGGTCCACAATTTTAACGTAGTAGCAAAGAAGCTAAACATGGTAAGCTAATCCCAAAAAAATAAAAACACTGGTCATTAGAAAAAAACCTATTAGATGTAAGATAGAAATTGACGGTACCAGCATTGAACAGATCATGGAAACCAACTACTTAGGCATCACACATCAAGCTATGGAGATGGAGGATGAGAAGGAAAAAAACAAACACAGAAAGCCAATAAAGCTGCAGGATGCCTCTATAATACAATACGGAGAAACAAACATTAAAACGGCTTCCAGGCCTCCAGGATATACCAGGAACAACAACTCCAGACCTTGGAGCAGAACCCTACTGGGGCCTCACATTAATAACGAACTGAACGATCAGAAACGCCTTCAAATACCACCTTGTACTGAATATCTTCTAGGTATAGATGCAAAATGGTTTGATTGAACACTCCAACAATTTGAGCTAGTTAAAAAATGTACTTGGAGGATTTTGGAGGAGTTTCTAATAAATAAAAATTCTCTGCTATGCAGATGATGCAATCCTCAAAATAGAAACTGAAGACGACTTACAAAGATTGGTCCACAATTTTAACGTAGTAGCAAAGAAGCTAAACATGGTAAGCTAATCCCAAAAAAATAAAAACACTGGTCATTAGAAAAGAATCGATTAGATGTAAGATAGAAATTGACGGTACCAGCATTGAACAGATCATGGAAACCAACTACTTAGGCATCACACATCAAGCTATGGAGATGGAGGATGAGAAGGAAAAAAACAAACACAGAAAGCCAATAAAGCTGCAGGATGCCTCTATAATACAATACGGAGAAACAAACATTAAAACGGCTTCCAGGCCTCCAGGATATACCAGGAACAACAACTCCAGACCTTGGAGCAGAACCCTACTGGGGCCTCACATTAATAACGAACTGAACGATCAGAAACGCCTTCAAATACCACCTTGTACTGAATATCTTCTAGGTATAGATGCAAAATGGTTTGATTGAACACTCCAACAATTTGAGCTAGTTAAAAAATGTACTTGGAGGATTTTGGAGGAGTTTCTAATAAATAAAAATTCTCTGCTATGCAGATGATGCAATCCTCAAAGT
Organism: Diorhabda sublineata; assembly: GCF_026230105.1. Taxonomy (NCBI): domain Eukaryota; kingdom Metazoa; phylum Arthropoda; class Insecta; order Coleoptera; family Chrysomelidae; genus Diorhabda; species Diorhabda sublineata. The sequence continues at coordinate 2,669,631 of NC_079474.1, read as the reverse complement.
AGAAACTGAAGACGACTTACAAAGATTGGTCCACAATTTTAACGTAGTAGCAAAGAAGCTAAACAGGGTAAGCTAATCCCAAAAAAATAAAAACACTGGTCATTAGAAAAGAATCGATTAGAGGTAAGATAGAAATTGACGGTACCAGCATTGAACAGATCATGGAAACCAACTACTTAGGCATCACACATCAAGCTATGGAGATGGAGGATGAGAAGGAAAAAAACAAACACAGAAAGCCAATAGAGCTGCAGGATGCCTCTATAATACAATACGGAGAAACAAACATTAAAACGGCTTCCAGGCCTCCAGGATATACCAGGAACAACAACTCCAGACCTTGGAGCAGAACCCTACTGGGGCCTCACATTAATAACGAACTGAACGATCAGAAACGCCTTCAAATACCACCTTGTACTGAATATCTTCTAGGTATAGATGCAAAATGGTTTGATTGAACACTCCAACAATTTGAGCTAGTTAAAAAATGTACTTGGAGGATTTTGGAGGAGTTTCTAATAAATAAAAATTCTCTGCTATGCAGATGATGCAATCCTCAAAGTAGAAACTGAAGACGACTTACAAAGATTGGTCCACAATTTTAACGTAGTAGCAAAGAAGCTAAACATGGTAAGCTAATCCCAAAAAAATAAAAACACTGGTCATTAGAAAAGAATCGATTAGAGGTAAGATAGAAATTGACGGTACCAGCATTGAACAGATCATGGAAACCAACTACTTAGGCATCACACATCAAGCTATGGAGATGGAGGATGAGAAGGAAAATAACAAACACATAAAGCCGATAGAACTGCAGGATGCCTCTATAATACAATACGGAGAAACAAACATTAAAACGGCTTCCAGGCCTCCAGGATATACCAGGAACAACAACTCCAGACCTTGGAGCAGAACCCTACTGGGGCCTCACATTAATAACGAACTGAACGATCAGAAACGCCTTCAAATACCACCTTGTACTGAATATCTTCTAGGTATAGATGCAAAATGGTTTGATTGAACACTCCAACAATTTGAGCTAGTTAAAAAATGTACTTGGAGGATTTTGGAGGAGTTTCTAATAAATAAAAATTCTCTGCTATGCAGATGATGCAATCCTCAAAGTAGAAACTGAAGACGACTTACAAAGATTGGTCCACAATTTTAACGTAGTAGCAAAGAAGCTAAACAGGGTAAGCTAATCCCAAAAAAATAAAAACACTGGTCATTAGAAAAGAATCGATTAGAGGTAAGATAGAAATTGACGGTACCAGCATTGAACAGATCATGGAAACCAACTACTTAGGCATCACACATCAAGCTATGGAGATGGAGGATGAGAAGGAAAAAAACAAACACAGAAAGCCAATAGAGCTGCAGGATGCCTCTATAATACAATACGGAGAAACAAACATTAAAACGGCTTCCAGGCCTCCAGGATATACCAGGAACAACAACTCCAGCCTTGGAGCAGAACCCTACTGGGGCCTCACATTAATAACGAACTGAACGATCAGAAACGCCTTCAAATACCACCTTGTACTGAATATCTTCTAGGTATAGATGCAAAATGGTTTGATTGAACACTCCAACAATTTGAGCTAGTTAAAAAATGTACTTGGAGGATTTTGGAGGAGTTTCTAATAAATAAAAATTCTCTGCTATGCAGATGATGCAATCCTCAAAGTAGAAACTGAAGACGACTTACAAAGATTGGTCCACAATTTTAACGTAGTAGCAAAGAAGCTAAACATGGTAAGCTAATCCCAAAAAAATAAAAACACTGGTCATTAGAAAAGAATCGATTAGATGTAAGATAGAAATTGACGGTACCAGCATTGAACAGATCATGGAAACCAACTACTTAGGCATCACACATCAAGCTATGGAGATGGAGGATGAGAAGGAAAAAAACAAACACAGAAAGCCAATAGAGCTGCAGGATGCCTCTATAATACAATACGGAGAAACAAACATTAAAACGGCTTCCAGGCCTCCAGGATATACCAGGAACAACAACTCTATACCTTGGAGCAGAACCCTGAGTTTAGAAGTCTGTAGAACTTCTAGTGGCGATCAGAAACGTCATGCCCCTTCAAATACCACCTTGTATGTCAGGGAGGATCTAAATCACTGGCTCCTGTCATATTTGCTACAAAAGAACGATCAAGAAAAGGAGAAAGACACATTTTCCACATTTATTTTTATTATTTTTATGTATAATGTATAATCACAAAACATTTTCAACGTATAAAAATTGAACAAAACTATCCCGAACCGTTTTTTTTTCCAAGTACCCCGGGTGCGTCCGCGACACTCGGAAATCGAAAAAATTATTTTATCCCAAACAAATTACCTCCTCCAATCGAGTCAAATAACGATAATTCGGAGGTTTTTTTGCCGGAATTTTTAATATTGACCATGTTACATTCAAAAATGTACCGTGGTGTGCTTAGAGGATTTTGGAGGAGTTTCTTGGAGTAAGAATTTAGCGTTCTGAACTTTAATTGAATTTCTATTAGCCACTAAATAAAACTGAGTATTGAAGAGTGGTGGGAATTTATCAAAATATGTAAAGCAACGTAAAATAAAATTAAAGATACTAATTTATGAAGAATGAAGAATTTACCCAAGGGCTAGATTTGTACATTTATATTTGGTTAGGTGCGTAGTTGCCTCTACAAACTAATTTTCGACAAAATACGTGATCGCCCCTGAGCGGATGATCTAATAATACCAAGGTCGTCGTTTTTAATTTTTTTTTTATTTAAATCCATTGTTTTAATTGAAGCCTATTATTGCATAAAGTATCTCATTCATGAGCAAAAAGTATACAGCAACGATGAGGTAATAATAATATAGTTTATAATTAACGGTTCAGTTTCAAACCGCAAACTTTTTTACGTATATTTGAAATCTCGTAAAACAATATTGAATCTTGAAAATACCGGTTCGATATTAAAAAATTTGTTTAGTAGTATATATATATAATAATATTGACCACATATTTGTTGTACAAACAAACAAAAATAATATTTGAAATCTATTTTAACGGTTTTTCATCATCCAAATTGATTAGAATTTAATTCGGCTTCGAAATATTTGAATTAAATATTAATACCTTTCTTAAAAGTTACGAGAAATCATACAGGCGTCGAATATGTGTTCAAGTTATGTTCAAAATATTACCAAACCAGCGAAACGAGTCCAAATAGTGGTAAATTCAGTTAGGGCATGATTGAAATCAAATCAAATCAAAATGTATCAACATAAAAATAAAAAAATAACAATGCGCGTCGTTTTGAATATAACTGGTACCTTTGAAACACTACCTCTGTTAAAGCAGAACACATCTAAAGAGTCTAGTAGTAGAGTAGAGTTTCGGAGTTTCCATTGAACAAACAAGTTTGTCAAATACGTTGATTAAAGTGCAGTTTTCAACAAACAATAGTTCGACAAACATTTTTTCCAAACAATTGCAATTCGGCATGAAACATTATCGAAGAATGTCTTGTCTGGCCTGCATTGCAGCAGCTTATATTTTAATGGAAGAACCTCTTGGTGGCAGAGACAATTGTTTTTACGGCGTTATGAATATAGTGGTGATGATTTCCGAAATGATTTGACAGCCGGGTGTGTTCGTTTACAAATTTTATTTTTAGAATGTCAAATGGGGATTTTGAATTGTTAATATCGATGATAGGACCAGCGATAAGTAAACGAAATACTAATTTTCTCCAAGCAATCAGCGTTCAAAATCGTCTGGCTGTAACACTCAGGTTTTTGGCTTCTGGTGATTCCTATCATTCGTTCATGTATTGTAGGTATCCAAATAAATAGATTGCGATCCAACTTGACTGTCGCTATTTTTCAATTGGACTGATACAACGCTGGAAAACGTTCCTCGAGTGTTGATTTGTCAATCAAAAAATTAAAATATTGCACTAAAAGAGTTTCAATCTTTCTTTTAATCTCGGCGACATTATTTACACCTAAATCGTTTGAGGTGTCATCTAATGTATCTTTTCTTTTGATTTTGTTTTTATAATCATCATTATTGAGGTCCTACAATAAAGGTTTACCTTCGTAAACGTTAATTAATTTTATCAAATTCTCCTGGCTCCAAAACAGTTTACTCATTTTGCGGAAAAACCACACACACACTTTTCCAATGAATGTTTTCAGTGAAAAAATACAAATAATAATGTTTATATCCAAAAATTACGCCGGAAAAACACTTCAAAATACACTAAAACAGATGGTAGGAGAAGTCACTGTCAAACAATGTTCGATCTAGGACGGGAACATTCTAGAAAAACAAAAATGGCGGCCCATTTTCCTTCCATACATGAAATGTTTGTTGGGATAACGTCCACACCAAAAACACCGGCGACAAAAACAATGTTTGTCCAGTGGGGCCGCGACTTTTGAGAAACTTTCCAAATATGGGATATCAAAAAGCTCTGAAGACGTGCTAAAACAGAGGCGATTGCCTACGTATATCATTATAGTGAGGCTAGGAAAAGCCTCGATTTGAGAATGTTGTGAACCAAGACACTGGACATCGTCACAGATCTCCTAAATCTGCTTCTAGTGACAAATTACCACGAGAAGCAATTCTTAGAATATCTTTGTGACGCAATTATTAAGAAAAAGATTCGCATCATCGAATCAAACAATTTTTTTGGCAATAACAACGTTCTCAATGCTCAATAGACGTCCCATTTCGAGGAAACTGCTCCATCCTACTTTAATTTACGTAGATCTTCTTGACAACTCCCCTTTCCAACTTCGTCGATAGTCTCTGCTTTAGATCCGTTCGGATACCATCTATTCAATCATTTATTTCATCTATGGTGTTTTGTTAGTTCGATGGTATATCAGGATCAAACCCAAAACAACTGTCATGAATATTTATTGGAGAAAAGGAAAACTTACCAGATCATCTAGTCGCTTGCCGAATGGAGAAAATACTTTGAACAAAAAGAAAAGATTTGATCACCTTAAAGCTAAATTAGAGGAAGAGCGTCTGAAAGGGGGATCACAGGGGCACACAGATACATTGATTGATGATTATAATAAAGTGAGAATTTAATTTAATTTCGACTTTATAAAATTTGGCGGCATCTCTCAAAGTACTCACAGTTTAATCTTGGATGTATACCATTCATTCAATAATTAAAATGCATTTATTTATCTCACGTATACGCTTGAATATTAAACAGATTATTTCTAGTACTACAACTAGTACTCTTTTAATTAATTCACGTGTAGATTTTTTTTTCTTTTCATTTTCCCAGTGACTGAAAATACCGTCAATTTATTGTATACACGTACAGATAAAGATAAATTTAAAATATGGATTTTCTCACGTGGTTTTTTTCTTTTACATTAACGTGTTGAATATTAAAACTCAATCGATCATTTTGATGGAAATTTATAGAGTATTGTGATAAAAAAAATACCACCAAAATTAGTATTTGCATGAGAAAAACACGTAGAAAGTAGTTCATGTGAACGGAGGTGGTGACAACGCTTAGAGAGTGGAAATTAGGAAAACAATTCATTCTCCAGCACGACAATGCGAGCTGTCACACATCAGTTCAAAGAAAAACGTTTTTGTACAGTAAAAACATCGAATTGATGGATCATCCACCGTACAGTCCTTATTTGGTACCCAAAGATTTCTTCTTATACACTCAGACGAAAGCCAAATCCAATATTGGAAATCTTATCTACTAAAGACTTAGTAGCAACCGCCCTTGCTAGTTTATCTGGATTGAATTAATAGTACAGGCAAATTAGGCGATTTTGAGCTAAAACCTTAAAATTAAAATATGCGGTTTTGATTTTCTAGATTCTGGAACGTTTTGCTGTACTAAATAAGTCTAGCAACTCTAAACAAAATTACGGGCACGGATTTTCGAAATTTTGGGAATTAAATGTCAAAAATTTTTTGAATAACTCGAAAACTACGAGAAATTCGAGAAAAACTACCGTAACACAAAATGTAGAGTAGAAAATTCTCTACAAAAAAGTATCCCAGTTGTGTATTCCTAACCTCAAAATGGGTTTATACACTCAAAAATATTTTGAATCGCGAATAACTCGAAAACTACGAGAAATTCGAGAAAAACTACCGTGACACAAAATCTATAGTAAGAAATTCTCTACAAAAAAGTATCCCAGTTGTGTATTCCTAATCTCAAAATGGGTTTATACACTCAAAAATATTTTGAATCGCGAATAACTCGAAAACTACGAGAAATTCGAGAAAAACTACCGTGACACAAAATCTATAGTAAGAAATTCTCTACAAAAAAGTATCCCAGTTGTGTATTCCTAACCTCAAAATGGGTTTATACACTCAAAAATATTTTGAATCGCGAATAACTCGAAAACTACGAGAAATTCGAGAAAAACTACCGTGACACAAAATCTATAGTAAGAAATTCTCTACAAAAAAGTATCCCAGTTGTGTATTCCTAACCTCAAAATGGGTTTATACACTCAAAAATATTTTGAATCGCGAATAACTCGAAAACTACGAGAAATTCGAGAAAAACTACCGTGACACAAAATCTATAGTAAGAAATTCTCTACAAAAAAGTATCCCAGTTGTGTATTCCTAACCTCAAAATGGGTTTATACACTCAAAAATATTTTGAATCGCGAATAACTCGAAAACTACGAGAAATTCGAGAAAAACTACCGTGACACAAAATCTATAGTAAGAAATTCTCTACAAAAAAGTATCCCAGTTGTGTATTCCTAATCTCAAAATGGGTTTATACACTCAAAAATATTTTGAATCGCGAATAACTCGAAAACTACGAGAAATTCGAGAAAAACTACCGTGACACAAAATCTATAGTAAGAAATTCTCTACAAAAAAGTATCCCAGTTGTGTATTCCTAACCTCAAAATGGGTTTATACACTCAAAAATATTTTGAATCGCGAATAACTCGAAAACTACGAGAAATTCGAGAAAAACTACCGTGACACAAAATCTATAGTAAGAAATTCTCTACAAAAAAGTATCCCAGTTGTGTATTCCTAACCTCAAAATGGGTTTATACACTCAAAAATATTTTGAATTGCAGATAACTCAAAAACTATGACGGTTTCGACACAAACTACCGAGACAAAAAATGTGAAGCACAAATTTATGTACAAAAAAGTTTCAACTTCAAAAAATATTTTGAATCGCGGATAATTCGAATGCTACGAAGTAATTTTACAAGAGTTAGAGCAGTTTCCATGTGCGCCTGGAAGGTAAATTGGCTTGAATTCGCATTGGTGGGAATTCGCTCCGGCTTTCGGCGATGATGGAGATTTACTCAGAAATAGTGGCTCCAACAATAAAATAACTGGGGACCTTTTTTGTAGCAAATTTCGGGATCTACATTTTTTATCTGAGCAGCTTTTCTCGTATTCCTCTTAGTTTTCGAGTTATTCGCGTTTTTTGAGTTACAAGTTCCAAAATTTCGAAAAACCGTACCCGAAATTTTATTGCTAGACTTATTCAGTAACACTACAATTATAATGGTTTTCAAGTTTACGAAACAGATGGCGTTATCTGTTATCTTGAATAAAATATGAATTGTTGATGAAAGATGGATAATATTCAAACCGTACCCATGGTAAAACACAATTATTTACCCCTGAAAGGTACTTCTTTCCATACGAATAAATTTTTACAAAAAAATTAATAGTCGTTTCTCGGTAATTATTCAATGTAAGTACATAGATGATACATGTCGTTATTATAACTACAAGAACGTAGAACTGATCCTCTCTTCCTGTTTAAAAGTCGTCATGGAATTTTAATAAGGAATAGAGAGGTCGAAATGACCCGAGTTTATACTCGGTTTATGAATAATTCACACCCTGTGTATACCGTGGACAAGAGGTTGATAATCAAACGGCGCCGACGTCGTCTAACTTTACGAACTGAATTTTCTGAGGAAAAAATTGAATTACGGTTTTTGTATGCCGTTGCTACTGACAACATCTAATGGAATATCATAGTAGGACATTCTTTATCGTTTTTTTTTTGAATTTCGCCCGGATATTCGATGAAAAGTTTTCACCCATCCCTTAATCTCATTCCTAAATTTCTCAATCGTATTATTTGATTACTTTATACTAGCAAGACGGGTAAGTTTCAAAATGGGTAAAATCAAGGACCCATCGTTTAAAAATCGTGCGTCAAATGTCAAGTATTCGTTGTCCAGGCAAAACCAACGTTGCCATTGCCTCCGAGTTAGAAATACTTCGACGTAGACGTACCGTGGACTAAAACGTGAAAAAATATGCATCAATCAGGAGCTTTGGTGATAAAACACGATCATGGCGGCTTGGAAAAACCACGAACGCTGAAGATTAACGAGTTGTATTGATCAGTAAACGTTATTGATGACTAACGGACTCGGAAATAGCAGCTCTGATCAATAAATCTGGGGATCTGCCTGGGAGATCTTAATAATACGTCCTGGACGTCAGAAAATTTATTTTCAAGCTTGTCAACGACCCCAAGCATTCCTCGAAGCAGTGCAAAGACCAGAATTAGAAAGAAATAATGTATTAACAGTGGCCATAACAGTCACCCGATCTCGACCCGATTGAGTTGTGGTGGAACAAATTGAACCACCTCTTTGTAATATCTTGAAAAACGAATGGAATCAAATAGACGACGATTATTTGTCGTGGTTACTGATTTCAAACGTGGTTTCTACCGATTTTTTTTCACTTCAAGATAACCGCAATGTTGATGCGTGCTTATATTTTGCAAATTTCGTGATTCTAGTTTCCAACCAAAAGATTGTAAGCAGCATTTATAAACCATTCGGCTATCGACGCTATTCTACATTTGAAACCTCATTTTACATACATTTTTGTCTACAAATTGATTGAGTTGAGAATTATTGAACGATACCAACGATTTGGTTTGAATTTCTAATGGATTCAATTGAATGTCTCACGCAATTTTTAATTACGAAATGAAATCATTTGAACGTAACATTTCTAATTAAAACACCAATGAATCGACTTGAAACAAGTTTATTGTTGTCGCAAAAACGGTTTTTGGTATTTGTTGTATACAAAGATCGAAATTTGTCTCAGAAGTGCCTGAAAACACGAAGAATTCTGGAAAAAAATATATTTATTGTTTAATGTAATATCCGTACACTTTTTCCAGCGATTTTCAATAAGTTGTTTAACCACCGAATCATTTTTTCGAGTCTGGCAACAGAAAATAATCCGAGGGAGCTAAGTCAGCCTAATAGGGTGCATCAAGTACCTATTCAAATGTTAATTCATTAATTTGCTTGGTCTTGATGAAACAACATTTTTTTCTTAGCCGTTTTTGCTTGATTTGTTCGATTAAACGTTACAATAAGATAGTCAATGAAAATTACCAAAAAAAAACCCACACCATAACCTTGCTCGAAGATGGAACGATCTTTGCTATTCTTTGGGGCCGTTTTTACCTTTTCAGTCCATTGTTTTGATTGATATGTTGACAATGAATCAGTCATTACTCTCGAATGTGCAACTTTCTCTTCCGAAAAGTTACCATGTTTTGGTAAACTCTGGAAACAGCACCGACTCATGTTAAAGGTACTTCTCGTATAGATACAATTTCTTGACCAAATTTTTGGCCACCGACTTTATTTTGGAAATTAACACCATCAGGCTACGACTGATCTAAACCGACAATATTGTAGTTGAATTATTTATAAAAATTTCTTGTTTTGGTGAAAACTATCGTCCGTAAGTTTATAAGCACGCCCATGTCTCACCAACATATAAGACCCGCATTATAGTTAATTTATGATGAATTTATTTTATAACGAGGCTTTCAAAACGATCATACTCGAAATAAATTGAAAAAAAAAAAAAATTAGAAATTACGTATCGCCACGTCACTGATGCGAGAGAAATTATTTTAAATCCAACAACCAGTCAAACTTTGCATACAATGAACAATATCGAATGGAAACACCTTCGTCATTTCACATATCGAATTTGAAGAATATATTTGAATAATTTACTAATTTATTGCAAGTTCTGATCAATATTAATATATATTTTTTGGGTTGTACTTTTAACCGTTAGAAAATTTAGTTTACAAGCATCCATTACGCCCCCTTCGAGGAGTGTCTTTGGAAACTAGTAGTTCTTTCAACTCTGATCCTTCTATGAAGTTTAATACATCCTCGGCTTTCATTATATGTAAATCTTCCTGTTTTATCCATTATTCTACAGAATTAGGTGTGCACATCTGTTGAAACTTTGAAACTCTGAGGGCCAGTACCTTACTGTGCTTTTTTCTGTTTATTTTCTATCAGTTTTTTCCAGTATTTTATCTATGCTGATTCCCCCAAATATGGATTGAGTTCTCTTCCTTGTTTATATACCTTGATACCCTCAACAGATGGAGCTCAAAGCTTCAATGTCTTTCTGGCTATCGATCATGATTATTGATCTTTCCTTTTTATATATCTTAATGATATTGGATGCATTTCCCAATCCAATCAACTTGACCTTCTAATTAATGCAATAGTTTCAGTTTTACTAACATCTACAATGATTTTTGATAAACACCGATGGTCGGTACTGCAGATTTTCTGCTCGCCCCCCCTAAAAAAATTACAAAATATATTCCCAAACTGGAAGGAATCGTTTTTACTTAGATTGAAGCTCAATAAGCTTCGTTTTCTAATCGCAACCCGCCCCCACAAAACGAAAAAATTACAAAATATATTCCCAAACTGGAAGGAATCGTTTTTACTTAGATTGAAGCTCAATAAGCTTCGTTTTCTGCTCGCCCCCCCTCCAAAAATACGAAAAAATTACAAAATATATTCCCAAACTGGAAGGAATCGTTTTTACTTAGATTGAAGCTCAATAAGCTTCGTTTTCTGCTCGCCCCCCCTCCAAAAATACGAAAAAATTACAAAATATATTCCCAAACTGGAAGGAATCGTTTTTACTTAGATTGAAGCTCAATAAGCTTCGTTTTCTAATCGCAACCCGCCCCCAAAAAACGAAAAAATTACAAAATATATTCCCAAACTGGAAGGAATCGTTTTTAATTAGATTGAAGCTCAATAAGCTTCGTTTTCTGCTCGCCCCCCTCCAAAAAACGAAAAAATTACAAAATATATTCCCAAACTGGAAGGAATCGTTTTTACTTAGATTGAAGCTCAATAAGCTTCGTTTTCTGCTCGCCCCCCCTCCAAAAATACGAAAAAATTACAAAATATATTCCCAAACTGGAAGGAATCGTTTTTACTTAGATTGAAGCTCAATAAGCTTCGTTTTCTAATCGCAACCCGCCCCCACAAAACGAAAAAATTACAAAATATATTCCCAAACTGGAAGGAATCGTTTTTACTTAGATTGAAGCTCAATAAGCTTCGTTTTCTGCTCGTCCCCCCTCCAAAAAAACGAAAAAATTACAAAATATATTCCCAAACTGGAAGGAATCGTTTTTACTTAGATTGAAGCTCAATAAGCTTCGTTTTCTAATCGCAACCCGCCCCCAAAAAACGAAAAAATTACAAAATATATTCCCAAACTGGAAGGAATCGTTTTTACTTAGATTGAAGCTCAATAAGCTTCGTTTTCTGCTCGTCCCCCCTCCAAAAAAACGAAAAAATTACAAAATATATTCCCAAACTGGAAGGAATCGTTTTTACTTAGATTGAAGCTCAATAAGCTTCGTTTTCTAATCGCAACCCGCCCCCAAAAAACGAAAAAATTACAAAATATATTCCCAAACTGGAAGGAATCGTTTTTACTTAGATTGAAGCTCAATAAGCTTCGTTTTCTGCTCGCCCCCCCTCCAAAAAAACGAAAAAATTACAAAATATATTCCCAAACTGGAAGGAATCGTTTTTACTTAGATTGAAGCTCAATAAGCTTCGTTTTCTAATCGCAACCCGCCCCCAAAAAACGAAAAAATTACAAAATATATTCCCAAACTGGAAGGAATCGTTTTTACTTAGATTGAAGCTCAATAAGCTTCGTTTTCTGCTCGCCCCCCCTCCAAAAAAACGAAAAAATTACAAAATATATTCCCAAACTGGAAGGAATCGTTTTTACTTAGATTGAAGCTCAATAAGCTTCGTTTTCTGCTCGCCCCCCCTCCAAAAAAACGAAAAAATTACAAAATATATTCCCAAACTGGAAGGAATCGTTTCTCTTCACGAACAATTTTTGTTAGATTTAACTTGCTTTGAAATAATTGATTGCTGTTTTCTTATAATTTTAAAATCCTTGATTTGTTTTAAATCCGTTTATATGTGGCTCAATATAAGTTTAATTTTTTATTTGATCGTTTGATTCTTAGACCACCGATGAAAGTGACGACTTAATTTTTTGATCTCCTGACATTATAGACCCTAAACTCGTTCTGATACGAGGTGAAGCTACAAAGATAGAAAATACTTAATACGAGGGCTACTATTAATTGTTAAAACAATTATTTATAATTGATATGGCTATCGACTAAGATCAATGAAGTTCTGTATGCGTTTGAACCAATTATCGAAGCATGCTTCAGGAGTAGAAAAACATTGACCTCGCAATTTATTTTTGATATGCAAGACAAGGACATCGTTTGGCACACAATGTTTTGTTTGAACTGTATGAAAGCTCGCATTGAATCCCCGATTTTTTCGAAATTCTGGCAAACAAATGCTGATGAACCATTCAGAATTGACGTTTAAAAATGTCAAACTTCATTATTGCAATGTCATATTTGACATATTCACGTCAGTGTTGCCATATTTCAAAACTTAAGTGTATTATTACTTGAATATTTTATCTTATATTGATTTTGTTTATAAATCTACCGCTTTTATGAATAAACAGCCACCAGATGAAATTCTTGATTATTATCAATAGATTTTTAAAAATTACGAAAAAAACTAATTAAACCAGGTCGAATTTAATGATTTCTTCTATAAATCGATTCGGTTTTTCCTTATACACAATAAATTATTCAAATTTTCCTAAAACGGAATCCGTCTCTGTCTAAATATTACTAAAAAATTGATTGGTTATCGTTAAAGATATAAAAACCCAATTCACTTTAATTCAAATTTAACAATGGGTCCTAATTTGTCTGACTAAATTAGCACATGAAGAAATCATAATTTATTTCCAGGTATATACCGACAGACTATTCATTCCGACATGTTTTTTTCTTGTAGAATCGCTACCATGAAAAAGTAAAACATCGAACCAAGGTTTCAACATGTTTTTTTTTGGTATACTGTACGTCCCACTAAATGAAATGATTTTTGATAAGTAAATATACAAGAAGTCTTCAAAGAAACTTTGTTTGACAAAGAATTCGTGGTTGAAATTAATGGAATTGAAATTCCCAATTTTGAGGGTATATTTATACATGTTTTGAGAATACACAGTAAAATTTTTGAAATAAAATATTACATATTTTTGAAATGACGCGCGATCTCCTGAGGTCCTCCACTGCTGGAGTGATTGCAGCTTTCTGCGTTGATAAAACCTAACAAAAAAAACTTCTCTCCAAACTAAAACATATTGTCTGAACGATTATCCTCGGGCGAACAAAAAAATCAAAAATTGACGAAATGTCGGCATGTTGATTAAAAAAAAGTTAAATTTCACCCGAAATTTTGGTCGTTTTGCCCTGCCAAAATTCGATTTTTGATCAGATTAAAAAAAATGGAGGGTCATCGTATGGAGAACTATATAGAGAAGATGCAAAAAAAATTTGATAGCGATCGGATCATTTTTCTCCGAGTAATCACTGCAGCAATTTCGAAAAATTCTGTTTCGAGAAAAATGGCTGTAACTCAAAAACTATTCAAGATATCGATTTAAAATTTTAGTATGTTATTTTTAAAGGTATAAACTATCGAAATATGAATCGATTTTTTGGAAATTTCACACTAGGTGTGCCCCTTAAAGAACAGAATTTTGACTGGATATCCAATTTTGAATAACCTGGTTGCTACAGCGTCAAGCAACTGGTATCGGATAATGAAATAATTCATAATTAAATCACGAATATTCCAGAAGATGAGATCATCATTTTGTAACATACATCAGCAGGATCTGACAATAAGAAGTAAAAAAAAACACTTTCTTATGATCCTTTCTAGTCTAGTTATCTTTCCATTTTTTTCCTGCAAATATATAGATAAACGTACCTGCGATAATCATTTTAGTGCTGATCTCAATCACATTTTTTCCTGACGCAGCAATCACATTCATAAAACAAACAATTCGTTGTAGTTACTTGTTAAATAAGACTACTTCCTACCTCTAAACATCACACACACCTTTTAAGCGTCGATAACCGAAAAACTTTAGATCTATTAGTAAATTTTATCAAGGATATTAAAATTAATATCTAAGTACTGATGGACTCGCTTCCAAGCCATCACACACAATGTAAATAAACTTGCCGTCTGGATTTAATTTTTTATTTTGTTATTTAATACTTCACCTATTTGGGATGGCCCTGATAAAGGATTATTTCCCTCTGCAGGACTCGGGTAATCGCAGATAATGTTTGTTCTTAATAAAATATGACGAAAAAATGACTAATCTTATGCAGAGCAGTGTATAATCTCAATTCTAGTTGTAATAAAACTTGTTTTCACCTTAAGAAACTTTTATATTATAAGTCAATATGAAAATAATCACGATCTTTTTAAATAGTCATTATTATGACTGCTTCTAACCATGACCTCCCCAATGTTATCTCCTCCAGTGGTCTATTAATCATTTTTTAATAAAAAAAATCTAACCATAAATTAATATTTCGAATATATAATTTATTATTAAAACATAACAAATGTCTATTCATTATAAAAAAAAATGTATGACCTCCAAATAAAGGTGGGATCATTACATAAATACAGATTGGATTTTTCATTTGGTTAAGAAATATTTCTCTATTAAAGGGACAATGTGTATATACGTAGGAGAAACTGGGGTAGAATGCGTCGTACTTGGAGTCAAGCGTCAGATGTAAATTGCTTTTTACATCTGAAAGATTATGCTTCAATAATTATATCTAAATTACTTCAATGGGTTCAGTAAGGATCATTATTAGAAGGAAACAGGATAATTTCAGTGGCCTCACTCCGGTTCATTTGTTTGGAAACGTATCACAAAGAAAAGCGGAAGATTTTTCATTAAAAAAGTATTTTAGAAACATTTTATTAAGACTGACCTTGGAGTCCAATGGATTTAGTGCGTTCTATGAATGGTTCAATTCATTGGAATCGTATCAGAGTAAAAAACACTTGTACCAATCGCAACTGAAGAACCGAAGGCAGATGCGCGATGAAACTCTTCAAGAGTACGAACACCAGATAACACGATGGAATGTTTTGGCATCCAGGCACTCATTGATGCCCTGCGCGACCATTATATGAAGAGGACGCTTCGTTTAGCTCGTCCAAACACTTTGGTAAATGACCTCACTGCTGTCGATTGAATTGAGGCTTTGGAATATAACGAGAATAGAACCCTACAAGAAGAAGGTGAACGGGACCATCTGGACCAGATCGTCAACTTGTTGAAAAGTATCCGGGACAACAAATCGCCTACAAGGAGGAAGAACCGACCCGGGATCGTAACCTTGTCTTAAGAACTACAGTAGCCAATGAAAAATGGTCATCTAGAAGGATAAGGACAGTGATCCTCACCTAAAAATGATTCGGCAAAGAAAGGAAGGAAATCTGGCAAAAAGTGTCAAGATTTTCATCGGAATATTAAGACTCCTTTGTCCTGGCCTTTCAAACCTTGAGAACGTCGATGATTTCGAGAAGAAAATAGCCGAGGTACTGAAGAAGTTACACGACAGTTCGTCGGGAGGTCATCTGGTAATAAATAAAACCCTTTATCGAGTTTTATTGGAACAGCTACGACCATGTAAAGGACCCATGAAACAATATAAGTGGAAGTCTACAGCGATCAAGGTAGAAACTTCGAAAAAAATATGTTCCAGGAAATCTGTAACCAGCTGGGAATGAAAATGAACAGGACGACAGCAGATATCTGTCCAAAAGTAGTTACCAATCACCAGAGAGATTGGGATCAGTATTTATCCCTATTTCCAATGACTGTTTGGACGTTAGGCTTCCTTGTGACCTAGAATTTGGCTGTAAACCTGGATTAGACCCAGCGGGAGAAGATTATGTGATCCAATTGGTATCGAATTGGTCCGTTCGAATCTTCAAGTTGCCAGTGACAAAATAAAAAAGCTATACGAAGCCATAGAGGATTTTCTTCAAAATTGAACAAGATAGGAAGATTGGATTACAACCACAATTAGATGGAATGGTCGAGAGATTGAACTGAACCATTGGTAGATATATGTCCAGTAATTTCCGGCCACCAAAGATGCAGATTTACTTTTTTTTTAAATGACAAAGCGAACAAGATTTAGTGCACAAAACGTACGCACATATACCCTGTATATTTTAATTACTTTGTGGTAAAATTTAATAGTCGTGATTCGATGTGGATTTCTTGGTATCAGATGGGTGCCACTTTCCAAAGAATTCGATATTATAATTAATTTAATACACCCAAAATGCGAATTTGAACAAATATTTCAAGTTCGGAATATAGAATAAATAGAAAATAATATTCATACTTCTGTATGAAAAATAAAAACCTAGGGGAGTGTTTGTTATTCTACATTCCATATTAAATTATTGTCAAACCCGAAATTATTTTTATCTATGTCAAAAATATAACATACAACAACTCACTTTCACTAAACGTTATTCCAATTTTTTTCTTTTTAAGATCGATAAATCCTTGCGATGTAATTTTTCTATTAAACCGGTCACATACACAAACTTCCCTTGCTGTCAATTTACCCCGATTTGAAGATATGTTGAAACAGAACCCGCGCGCGCGAAATAACCGACACAAATAAATGGTTATCGTCGTCTTCTTCGTCGAACGCGCAACAGACTAACAAAAGCGTTCACAGTTAATACACAGTCGGTCGTAGTGAACCGTTCTCTCCCATACCCAAGCACACACACACATACTATCACTTTTTTTCGTATAACAATTTGATATTTTCCTTAGGCAAGTTAACTAACTATTGACTGGATTATTATACAATGTTACGTTCGAAAGGTTAAGTTAGCTAATTCAGAAGGTTCTCCCATAATTTTATTAACCTCCTTTTCATCTACGTCTTCGCGTTCCTTTCCTGGAGGTAGCTACGGATCATAATTGGGTTATCTTGTTCTACCAACGCAATAAGACGTTTTTTTCCATAATTATCCTTATATATTAGTCTCCTTTTAAGAATTTACGCTTATTTGCTTCAATTTTCTCTCGTTCTGATTGCCCAAATTTTTGCTGCGGTTATATATTCCAAAATTTCGATTCATCCTTGATCAAATTCAATCGACCAAAGTCCACTCAGTTTGGTCAGAACCTCTCAATCTGTATGAGGTTGAATACCATTTATTCCAAATTCTCTTGACGTTACTTGAAGAGGCTTGTCGAAATCACTAGCTTCAGTTTAGCGCCCAGAAGTTCATCGTCAGAACACAATATCGACAAAGAACAATTTGTCAAATGGCCCTCAAAAAAGTACCCACGAGACCTCTTCCATGGATCCTTGCCCACACACCCCAGGTAGGTTTAATTCTTATTTAATGAAGACGTGAGGCTTCTTGTCTTTCCATTACACAAATTTATGCCGATTGACCGTTCCTTTTATCTTGAAGGTTGCTTTATCAGACCACAAAATGGAACGCCGGAAATCATCCTCATAATTATCGTCGTTGTTCGACCTTTATCATCACAGATCCTGGTGGACAGAGTGGCTGGTCGAAGATGGGGAACCATTCAACGGATACAACATCGTTGGTCAGCTGGTTGAACAATGCGACGAAGAGATGACATTCAGTAATTGGAAACCAACTCTCACTAATAAAAGCCGCTAACACTCCGCTGTTACGTATGGAGCATTTTTTTGTACATGGGCGTCATAAATAAAATAGAAGCGTTTCGAGTGGTGGTGCTATCTGAGATTCCTCAAGAACCAGTGGACTGCACATACCAATAAAGACGAGGTACTCAGGAATAAGGACTGGAGTTAGAACAACTATTTCGAATAGAGGCAATCGTCTTGAAGGTACCCCAAGGTACGGTACGGAAAGAAAAAGGATAGATCGTGGACGCTCCATTTTTAAAATTATTTCTTCTTGTCTTTTTCTTATATCTTTTTATGCATTTGGTTCTCTTCAACTCCTTCTTGTATTCAGTTCCTTCATTTGATCTAACCTTTCCTATTATTTTGTTCTTTCCTATTATTGCTACCAGTTTTTTAACTTTTCTAATATCTTCGTTGTTTATTTCGTCAACGTCAACAAATCCACATGTTTGTACGCACATTTTATTTTATTACGTCTTGTTACTGTTAACGATTTCATAAATAGGTAAAAGTTATACGGCAATTAAGATATTTGTAAGTTGCATGCGTTAGCAAGTGAGAAATTTCTAATGTTCATCGTGTGAATATAAGGATATTAAGGTTCGATGGTATCTTACCCAATATTAACCGGAGAATTATTAGATGGCGCAACTGATTATTCATTTTTTGTTCTTTACTTGGCTTGTCTATGAATTTGTTTCGTTTTTATCCATCCAAGGTTTTCAATGAGCTACATCCTCGAAGGAAAGTACTACGCTACATACGAAAAAAATTGCTCAGCGTGAAATTCGAGTTTTCTCCACGCTAAAAAATTACCACCTTTGGAAATTCACCTCCAACTCACTCAGGCTTTTTTGAAGAGTGCATGCCCGTTCAGTACGTCTGCAAATGATCTATGGCTTTTCCTAAGAATCGCACGATGAAAAACGGAGTGGAAAACTACCAGCCCCGAATGCGATTGTCCAGAAAATCACCAATGAGCTGCTCAAAGTCTTACCATGTCACAATTGAAAGAACCTTGTTATCACCAACTGCGCTCGCAATGTGAGAGAGTAGGCAACAAGGAAAAGTTGTTGGACTCTATGATCATAGATGAAATGTGGACAAAGAAATTGAGTTAACAGGAAAGCTAATGGTGACTGTGCTTCAGTATCGGAAAGAGGTACTGCCTCATCGATTTCATGCAATCCGGGACGAAAATAATCTCAGATAGATCTTTTGAAATATTGACCAAACTCCTGCGATCATTCCAGAATAACCGGCTCATGAAACACAGATGTTTTTGACGAAATTTAGGTGGACTGTTATGGTCCATGCCGCGTACAGCCTGGACTTAGCCCCTAGCTATTATCACCTCTTTCCTAAACTAAAGGAACACTTAAGTAGAGAACGCTTCAAGAGCGACGATGAAGTCCGAGCAGAGGTTACACGCTTCCTCAACGGATCAGTGGAAGTTGTCTTCAAAAGCTGGAACATCAAAGGTCATTACTGATGATGAACCATGGTGTGATTATGACAATTTTAATAGATTTGATTAATTGAAAACTTTATAAGTGAAATTTTAAGTTGAGCAATCTCTAATGGTCCATAACTTGAAGGATTAGACAGAAGATGTTTGGGATTTTCTGATTCCTGCCTTCTGGAATACTGAAAAAGTATTCGTGGAAAGCTCATCGCGTTCCCACTGATATTTTCAGGAAAATGTCACTGGTAATCCAAGGATTTTTCCAAAAATTGTACTTTCTATACTGTTTTATCAAAGTTTTCTCTTTCAATTTCGTTATTGATTTCTTCAACTTAATCTGAGTGTCTCAGATATGATGAAAAAACGACCTCAATGGATCGGAGACAACACAGTCTCAAAAAATACCACAATTGGACATTGAAAGAAAGGAAAAGAAGGGAAAAATGATGTTTAATAGAAGGTAACCAAGATGGGAGTACCTACCAAACCTTGGTGTCCCTTTTTACTTAGCCCTAGTGGGAGTTACTGTTATTAAAACCAAATGGTAGTTTTTGGTAAGCTTTTGGGTCCAGCTTGATAAAACACGATATGAAAAATCCATCATTGTACCTTAAGACTTTGATTTATCCATCTTCTCGAACGAAGACAGGAAGATATCTAAATTTATATATAATTATTAAGTGGAGATGCGACATTGTGTATTACCTACCTGTTTCTTCAGGTAATTAGAAGCATCATAAGTAATAATTATCTGGTTTTACGTCAGAAATATTATTTGAATTACTAATTGAAACGTTTTCTGTAAAGAAAATCGCGTTAGTTTATACGGTATTAGGAAATTTTATATTTAAATCAACTTACTTTTAATATATCAGTGGGAATTTGAATGATTTATTATGGGATCTCAACTGTTTCACTAGATTTCCATTCCATTTTTCGATATTCTTGTTATTAGAATCGAAACCGATTTAAGACATCTCGAAACCTCGTCTTTAGTCAAACCCATAGGTTTTAATTTATCTGCCCCTAATTTTACAAACTTAAATGATGGGTACATTCTTATTTTTCGCTCTTCAAATATCAGTTTCCTACCTTTCTAGAACTTCTTAGTATATTACTTCAATTGTTTATTATGACGCCAGGTATCTGAACTTGCACGACTTTCCGCGAAAATTTCGATTTCTTGGGATCAAAATACATATAAAAGCGCTATTGCCAGATTTCTGGGTTGATTAGCAGGTTGATTTGGTATTATTAATTATTATTTACATCTCATTTGGGATTTTTCATTCACTGCTTGTTCCAAAGCTTCGATGATGTCTTCGACAAAGCAAAAAAGTGCATAGACTCGCGAGGAACTCGGCCTCTTGAAGTTAGCGCGCTTGCCCATAGAGTTCCAAGGGCCCAAGGTTGGCCCAACTATGTAGAACTCTGGGCCAAGCTTGTAAGCCAGGCTTTGCCCAGTCTTGGTAAAACTCTGGAGTGATAACGATGGTCCAAGCTTGATCGCCAAGACTGGCTCCATGGTCAACCTTAACTCTCAGGACAGGAATAACAAGACTTATTCATTACATAACTTTTTCTTCTTTATCTTTATTATTAAGCTTTGCCCTTTCACAATTGAGTTTTTTTTTCTCTATTGAATGCACGCCATCTTTGAACTCGGAGATACGCTTCAGCCATGGTTACTTTCAGTAGTAATAAATGATAAAAATGTGATAACAAAGACACACACTGAATAAACTAGAGATCGGATTGATCAGAACCACGCCGTATGTGACCGAACAGCCGAAGCTTGGGCCCCCAATGAATGGCCAAGGCTGGGTTAACCAGGATTGGTCCAACCTTTGCCCCAGCCTGGATTGTCAAGGAATGGCAAAGGCTGGATCAACCAACCTTGGCCCGAGCCTGGGTAATCATTGGTATGGCCGAAGCTGAGTTAAGTAGCGTGCCCCACGCATGGTCCAATACAGGTACGCCGAAGCTAGACTTCCCAGGCTTGGCCCCTCTGTCAACTCTGGGGTTTCCTGTATGGGTGGTAACATCGACGTCCAAGTGGCAGTTGTTGTTGTAATATACACTTTTATTTATTATAAATACGATCTGGGGAAAGTCAATATTTTCACCGACTGTTTTTGTATGATTTTGATCTTCTGCTTACCAAACTAGAACCCTCAATCTCCAAACAAGATACGCTTCTATAAGAAGTAAACAGAAAAAAGATTAGCCTGAAAAAAAAGAAGACAGTAAATGAACTAGTCTTGGTAAAGCAAATACCATCGTAAACAGAAAAAGATGTCATAATAAATAATATGAATAAAGACAGAAAGTCCGTAGAAATGAAAATTCCAATAGAGGTTATAAAGTATAATGGTGAACCGTGCGGCAGATACCAAATCAATGTGGTGAGATAATTATTAACCCAATACATAAAGTATACGAGTAGGTTGTTTTGAAAAGGTCACAGAACAATAGCTATGTCCCAAGGATTAAACCTGAAGCTTCTCTTTGTGGATTTGAAGCAAGCCTATAAGTAGAAGACATCCGTTCCAGGCGCTAGCAGCACGAAGTAGCTGTCGAAGGAAGCCTATCAGAAAATTTTGAAACATGAAGAGGGTAGAATGGAAAAGAATCTAGAAAAAATGTTGTTGAGCTTGTAGCTTCGTGTTGAACTTCTTGAACTCTACTTGACTTAACGTTGGTTAACTTATATTGATCGCGATCGAGGGTGCCAACTCGAGCTCAAAAGGTTATAAATTGACCTCAATTCGGTTAACTTTTCGAATGAAGGGATGAAATTAATAATACAATTAGTATTTTGATTCCTATTGACGTTACTATAGATTTAAATAATATTCGGTCGGTAATAAAATTTTCTCACACATTCGCGGACGCACCGAATAATCAGCAAAAAAATAATAAGAGATAATTAGTTTTTTATGAAAATAAATATGGTGATTACTGCTTATGTAAGTAAAATCATTATTGCTTCCTTTATTTAACGATTTTACCGATATACGACAAGTTAATTTGGTGAAACTTGCGAAAGAAATTTGATTCATTTCAATAGGTAAAGTGTATTTTGAAAAATTGGCAGTAAATTTTTGTTTTCTCATTGAATTGTTCTAAAAATTATTATGGATTGTAACTTCTGGGATCATCTTCGTAATGATGAATAATTCATACTTTTTTATGTGTACAGGTAGTCATTATCTCGTTTTCAATAGCGATGTACGAGGTCTGGCTATTAAATAACGAGATTGCGCGCCTAGAGGGCGCCCTAGACGGGTGGGGTAAAAAACGACTAGTGCGTTGGGTATCTAGATATCTATGCACGTCCCAAAACACGTTTTTGTCACTATTATAGTATTTGTGCAGTAGCGGTTTGAAACGAACGTGTATCAATCTCAAATTTCTCGTTAAATTCAAAAAAATTCCCGATTGAGTGCTACAAATTGTTACACGAGGCTTATGGGGACAATTCTCTATCTCGTGTGCGTATTTTTGAGTGGTGTAAGCGCTTTTGTGAGTGCCGAGACAGCACTGAAGATGATCAAAGCCTAAGTCGCCCTGTGACTGTCTCAAAAGTGACCAAAACCAACCAAATCGTTCGTGTAGATAGTCGAATGAGTATCCGAATGATTACCGAGGCTGTAAACGCCGATAAAGAAACGATAAGAAAAATTTCTTGCTTCAAAAGGTCTATCTGGTTTGAAAATGATCCGATTCGAGTCGATGGAAGCGGTAAAGCACAAAACGGCGGAGCTCTTGAAGGCCTTCGCCAAAGAAGACTTCCAGCACTTCGTAACCAATCTTCGTTATTTAATAGCCAGACCTCGTATATCTTTATATTAAAACTTCCTAATGTTTTAATCGAAGCACTTCCCCCCCAGTCGACTTATTATGCAAATGCAAATTTCCAAAACCTATTCACGTTCGAAATACGTTGTGAATAATCAACTTCGAGGGTTTGATCCGCATGGGCGTTATCGGAAAAGTGGAAAATATACAAGCACAATAGAAAATTATTTATTTCTCGTATTAAAACACATTTTGGTGGTTTTTCATATTTTTTTGTAGATATTTGATAAACTTTAAGGAGAAACAAGTTCGTATCTTCCAACTAGCAGATTGATGTCTTCAATTGGTTCTATTCTTCTTGCTATTACCTCTTCTATCCAGTCTTTGATTGGTCTAGAGTCGAATATCGCCACATTTAGGCAGAGCCTGCAGTTAATTTCTCTTTTCGGTTTATATGCTTCTATGAGAATCTTCTTGAGCATCTCCACTTGTTGGCATATATCTTCCAGCGCTTGGTGGGTCTTCCGACCGCTTCTTCTCGGTTATAACACGCAATTTCAGCAAGAATGTTGTGGCTCACGATGGCGTTCTCCTAATGCTTTCTCCCCTAATGAACGGGTTGCCTTCTTGCCGGGTTAGCCACCAAATGGGATCCGCAGTCGCTGGCTGAAGGTCCGGTGGGGTTTACTTTAACATCGTCCTTTTGCACAGTAACCTATTTCTTATTCAATTATTAAGAAAGAGGTTCTTCTATTAAAACTGGTATTCAATATTTTCCAAACAATTTAAGAAAAAATTTGATGGTTGAATACAATCTAATTTATGTCTGCACTAAATTTACATTCTCCCCCAATTGTTAATCGATTCAATGACCTGAAATTTCTACAGGGGGTTGAAACAGACAAAAAAACCCTCGGGAGTCTATAACGAAAACATAAAGTTTCAATTTTAGGTGTAGAACTAATATTTCTTATCCGTTTGGTTCTATATTTGGTTTCAGTTTAGTCCGTTTCCAGTTAAGTCGTCCTCTCTTTCTAAGGTTTTTTTCTGAGTCTGCATCTTCTTTTTGTTGGTTACAGTTTTCCATATCACCTTAACTGTCTTCGTTCATTGTCACTTTGTGTCCAAACGATCTGAATTGTTTGATTTTCTGCATCCACTACATCCAATTCGCTTCTAATTGTGTCCTGCCTTATTTCATCGAGTTTTTCTCAGTATCTTCATTTCACACGTTGTCACCTCTTCGTCAATTCTTCCATGAGGTGTTACAAGTGTCCTTTCTTTTTCTATTTTATTATTTATACAGCCATTTCTTCTGGTTTCTTCGATACTTTTAGTATTTTTATTTTTGGTATGTTTATCTGTGTTTTCTATGTTTCTTTGTTTATTTTAATTGCTATTTCGGAAAAAATAATGACTTGTAACACCTCCTTGTCTTACTGCTTTGTCTCATGGGGATACTCGGTATATTTCTTATTACCTATTTAACAAAGTTGAATTATTTGTTATTGTTTTTTTTTTATAAAGTTAGTTTACCAACATAATTGTCCCACTTTTCGTCGTTATTTATACAATTTTAATAAATTTCGACAATGAGGTTACAAATTTCATTGTTTTTATTGTGAATTCAATCACGACATTGTTTGTTTAAAAGAATATGAAAACTTTCAATTATTGAAGCATGAATCCAATATGGTTTTTTTTTGAATGTATACGAGATAATAATTTCGCAGACAGTATTAGGAAAGTACAAATGAAATATTAAAAGCCATTACTACATACAATTGATTACATCATCTATTAACACAAAATTTATGCCGTGGTCACACTAAACTGTGTGTGGGTGTGTGTTCACCTATATCTCTGGTCGAAGCTTCTGCTTCAACAAAGTTGGGAATGACTCGAAACGAAGGCATGCTCATCATCTTGGTTTACATCGGCGGAAGATACGACATTCCCGCTTAAAACGATGTAGGTATTCCCGGAAGCTGCCATACCCTGATATCATCTACGTCAAGTAATAACTGATCTCTCTGGGTTCACCCAGGTGTCTATTTGTGGAATGAGAAGGCAATTCCACTGTTTTTTCATTCTTTATTATTTAGTTCTGCTTGGGTTAATTCAGTAGAACCTTTCCGCCGGTGGAGAACACTTCTTTCTTCAGTTAGTAGTCTTATAGACGGGCCTGTGTTCTGAGAAAACGCTTTCCAAAGTAATCAGTCAATATACTGGTATTGCCTTCTTCTATATTTCTGCTTTAGACCTCCTTCATTGGGCATCAGCCTTGTTAAGAATAATCTGACCATCGAATGTGTTTGTGTGTGTGTGTGTGTGTGTGTGTATGTCATTGATTAGTGTCGTGCAGTAAAAAGATGTTAGCTTGGAACGTTAAAGGATTAGAAATTGAAACGAAAAGTTGATGGTGAGTTAGATCCTCGGTATTAAGAAGAAATGATCTGGAAACACCTGTGTTTTTGGCATTTTTGTTAATGTAGAAAAAGCGTCCCGCAGATAAGATATAATAAATCTGGCAATGTTACAATTTCCGCTAGAAATAGAATAATAATATAATAACATTTTAATTCACCAGTATCGCTTCTGGTCTACTAAGGGTTCGCATTGGTTAGCTAGAGCAAACGAGGCAGCCGCTAACTTCACCAAATCTGACCCCCAGCGACTTTTTGCTGTTCCTAACCTTAAAGTTCTTCATTTTAAAAAAAAAAACTTACAAATATTTGAACAAAATCATCATTAATTGAGGGCATTCTAATTTCTGAATTAAAAAACGAGCTTGATTATGGATAAAATAATGGAAGCAGATCACTTTTCTATTTCTATATGTACACACTAAATTAATAAGAAAATTAGGTCAAGTCTTTTCCTTTGTTTGTATGTCTCATAATTAATTGACCCCCTTAAACTGAAACCCCTCATCTACCGCCTCATCTATAATCGAATTTCGATATTTTTTGCATTTTCTAAAAAAAAGGGAAACAAAGACATCATACCTTTTTCCGACAAACTCCACTTGGTGTACTAATATCCAATTTCTAATATCCCCACAAACACATACATCACAAAAAAAAACTAATAACAATAATTAACCGTTTTTGAATTAGCAAAATTGATCCGCTTCAACCGCCCCTTAATATAACCGTTTTCACCGCCTCCCGGCAACTGCCTCCTGCTAGGAAAACGTTGAATTGAATTGTTATTCTTGGGGGGTGGCGAAACAACGTTGCCATATCTCCGATGATACTAGATAGAGTCCGTTTGAGTGTTGAATCTATTTCCACGACAACTATCACATAATCTATGGGTTACTTGGAAAATAACGAACATAGAGGTATTTGAGAAGGGGTAAACACAAAAATGAGCCCATACTAACGTATGAATGCGAGTGCTGGAGATTGACGAATAGACAGGAGAAAACAATAGAGGCTGCGGAAATAGCCTAATTGAGAAGATCGTACAGGATATCCAGATAAAAGGTCGTGTATACACGACTTCAAAGAGAATGCAAATTAAGCTCTGGTACGAATATGTAATGAGGATAGAGCAGACGACTAAGATCCTCAAGGAAGGAATTGAATAGACCATGGAAGATAGAGCTATCCAGGAAAACGAGTGTACACACCCATCGGGCGAAAGAGAATCCGGTTTCTATTCCGGATTCCCGTCGAGAAGCCGTCAAGAGATCCGGGAAGAGTCCAAAAGTCGGGCCGCGACAAGAGAGTTCGTCGGGGTAACACAAAAAGACCTGGAGACGCCGTCGAGAGATGCGGAAAGAGTTTTCTTTTCTGCATAAGCGTTCTATGGAATCCTCTAGCAAAGAGATATGGTTTGGAACGCGAAGAGAACCGCAGTTACAGCGGGAAAACAAGCAGGAACATTAATTGACACTACTTCTTTCCTTTTCTACCAACTGATCCTAAAATGCGCTTTCTTTAAACAAATATGAGCTAAGAAGAGTTTACTGGTTACTAAAACGGTAAAACTTAGCTTTTGACGTTTTTGTAAGAATCAAAAGAAACAGCCAAACATTTCCATTGTGAATTCGAGGCCATAGACTTCGTTACTTTCATTGAAGCCTCTTAAATCCAGAAGTGGTAAGCAGTTCAGCCCTAGTTCAACTAATCATCATTGAATCATACATATTTAAGTGCCACGAGATTTCTACTGTTTTAATATCTTCATTATTAACTTTATTCGTCGTTTTATTCATTTTCTACGTAAAATTATATCAATAAAAGATTTTTTACCTTTGAATTCGAGTTTCGTAATGATTCGATAGGAAATTTTCCATACATCCCTTCAAACATTTCGTTTCATAAATAAAAATTTCTTTGTTAGATTTTAATATATTCAAAACTACTTCTACCCTTTAATCCTTAAACTTTATAATCATCTGCCCTAAACTCGACATCATTTACATTATTAATTTCCACTCAAACGACTACTTGACGTTACAATCTGGCAAAGACGCAATCGAAAGCAAAACGCAAGCGCTCGTTTTCCCTTCGAATTTACACGGTTGCCAAGCTGCACAAACTTCGAATAGAAGAAGGAATTTAGGGAAATTACGTCCATTGTTTGGAAACTAGGACAGATAAAGCAACTAACAAAATGATAATATTCAATTTTACGAAAATTTTCTAAAATTATAACATTATTATATAAGTATTATCTGTTTATTCTATTCCCATGGTATTAGGCTCTAATTTTTTTAAATTTATCGCAAGATTTCGATGGAAATATGACAACCTCGCAAATTACCCTCATTCTTATCGCTCGACTCGCATTAAACTACAACAACCGCAGTATTTTAAGCACGCTGGAACAAATATCGTTCCAGGTATTTGAGCTGAGTTAGTCGAATTATAACTGTTACTTATTATTGAAACTGTCGCCAACTCTACAACAATAGTGACAGGGATGATTAATTGTAGGGTTGTTTCCCTGTTTCGTTATCGAAAGAATATGTCCGATCATAATATGATGTCACGACGATGGTTTCTTTTGATATAACTTGACAGCGTAGTTGAGTTTAAATGTAGTAGATGGCGTTTGTGTCGGTGAAACTGTTTGTTCTGTTAGACAACATCTTTTCCAACGATGGCACTTGAAACCGTCGAATTGAATTGTTAAAACTGCGATTCTTAGAAAAAAAAACCAGGCTGGGTAATCAGCAAGTACATATTGAAGAAACTGAACGATTTTGAAGACATGGAGCAAAAATAAGTGAAAAAAATAGTATTTATGATAACGGAATGCTGAACACTTGTCTATCGCCTGTTTTTTCTTCGATATCCTGGATCTAGTTTATCACTACACCCCTTTCGTGGTCGACCTCTACTCCGTGGTCTGATTCGAGATTTATCCCTTGTTAATTTTACCAGAGTTATCTGTTGGTTATATTGTTGACTTTGGAGGAGGAGGATTGGAGAATCAGGTTAATAACCTACCACCAGAAACAGATAACTAGGTGAATGTACCGAAAGAAAGCATTTCCAGGACCTGAGCTACTCAGTACAAAACGACTAGATCCCGCAAGACCAAAACCAACCCGGCGATGATATTTTTTTATTTTCATTCTAGTCGTAGATAAAATATAATATTCAAACCGCGGTAATGGTTATAACTCTTTTGTATATGGGTCGTTTGATTTTCCTTCATAATTTTTCCCAACTTTTTTATAAAAATTATTCAATAATCTAATAGAAAAGTTCAAAAACTTCGCCTGGAGTTCAAAATCACCAAGTTGGAAATGTGCTTCATCACTTGGTTGATATTTTCATTCTCAATAATCTTCCCATGGTTATTGGGCTTCAGTTTTTGTGACCACGACACCGATTTCCAGATCTTATATCCGAACCAGAACCTTGCGCTTCCTAGAGACTCTCGACGGGAATATTGGTGAGCGGTGGCGATGGTATCCATATTGTCGTCATTCACTTTATTTTCATCTTCAATCTTTAAACTCGCGATTGAAAAACTGACCAAGTTTCAGAGATAAAAGTCGAGGGAATGCAAGATGTTGCGCATCGCGTTTACTCGTTTCCAAAACAGTTAATATATTTATTTTCGGACATCCTATAAAAGTAATTATATTCGTGGCGTATCTACCCGTAATATAAACATCCATCGATGGTTTAAGATGTAAAAAAAACCCATAACAGTTTCCCATAAGATGCGCTTATGCTGTGCGTTCTTTTAATCGTTTTCGGTATACTTTGATTTATTAGAAATGGTTGGTGCTTAACATATGGATAGTCGTGTTATTATCATTGTCAACTGCTTTTTATCTGGAAAATTACGACCGTATCGCGGCTTATATATTATACTATAGGTCGATTGCAAGGACACTGAATTCCTACAGGGTGATACACAACTAAATACGCCCTATTCGTTCTGATCGATCTCAATTTACATTCATTGAAATGTCTTGGATCAGATGTTTGCGATTTTTTAGTCTTGTAAATTTATTTGGCATTTCTTGGCATGTCTACCTCTATTAAGTTGATAAAACCCATTTGTTCTTTACAAGATATTGGCGAATATTATAGTGGAAAATCTTTTTTTTTTCTTCTGAAGACCACTATCTAACCTAACCATCACTCACTAATACTTTTGTCTTTGTATCTATAGCAACAAATAATCTTTTTACTCGATCTTTCTGAATCGACTTAGAAGATCTTAAGTTGATATGGACACCTAGTCAAAAACTTTCTTGGGTAATAGAAGAAATGCTCATTGTGATTTACGATGAAACAAAGTAGATAAAATGATGAGGTCAGATCTACCGAATGAAACCATTGAACCAGCGAATTCGGTTGCTTTCCGGTCTGATTTCAATACCTCGGTAATGATTTGGTGGATATATTCGTCTCCTGTACTGGAAATATCAAGATAGCCTTCCAGTAATCCTCCAACAAACGCCAGACTCATTGATACTAGTTCAAATCTAAAAATTTACTATTTGCCGGATTTATCACTTCCATAAACGTATTGGTTCATACTAGAACAGCGAATTCCGTAGATTTCCGGTCTGTTTTCAATACCTCGGTAATGATTTGGTGGATATATTCGTCTCCTGTACTGGAAGGATCAAGATAGCCTTCCAGTAATCCTCCAACAAACGCCAGACTCATTGATACTAGTTCAAAGATAAAAATTTACTATTTGCCGGATTTATCACTTCCATAAACGTATTGGTTCATACTAGAACAGCGAATTCCGTAGATTTCCGGTCTGTTTTCAATACCTCGGTAATGATTTGGTGGATATATTCGTCTCCTGTACTGGAAGGATCAAAGATAGCCTTCCAGTAATCCTCCAACAAACGCCAGACTCATTGATACTAGTTCAAAGATAAAAATTTACTATTTGCCGGATTTATCACTTCCATAAACGTATTGGTTCATACTAGAACAGCGAATTCCGTAGATTTCCGGTCTGTTTTCAATACCTCGGTAATGATTTGGTGGATATATTCGTCTCCTGTACTGGAAGGATCAAAGATAGCCTTCCAACAATCCTCCAACAAACGCCAGACTCATTGATACTAGTTCAAATCAAAAAATTTACTATTTGCCGGACTTATCACTTCCATAAACAGCGAATTCGGTTGCTTTCAGTAAAGATTCGGCAGATGGATCCGTCTCCTTTACTGGAAGGATTAAGATAGCTTCCCACGACCAATTTTATTACAGACCATGTCATAAACGAATCTTAATCTTGGTGGGGAGTGGATTGAATTCCGACGAATATTTCCGTTTAAATTAAGGTCTTTCCATGATGTTTCAACGGCTTTTTATAGCTCTTCTCAATTTCTCGGACGAAAGATCCTTTTCTAATTTTTTTTTATAAATCACCCCCAAAATTTTTCGATGGGATTTATATTAGGAATATTCGCCGGTCACGGAAAAATCTCAATATTGTTGTTAAGTTATGCGGGCGTTGTGGACAAGGTAAAAATGGTTTTTGTTAAATAAAAACGTTTCCATCATAATTATACCGATGGTAACAGTGTCGGGATAAATTTCAGAATTGAACCTTGCACCAATTCTTCAAGAAACGCCAGGCCCATTGATACTCAAAACATTTACTGAAATCACTGTTTTTGTTTGTTTTTCAAATCTTGAATTTGGTGGTCTGTAAAGGTCAATACGTCCGTCATTATATTACTTGAATGTTTCTTCATCTGTGAAGACAATTCCTTTCTAAAAGTCCAGATCACGATACACATTAAGTTCAAATACAATCTCACATCAACTCATTTAAAAGCGATGCTTTCCTAGCACTTGCACAGTTCTTTAAATTCGTGTACATCGGGATCCTGGAAAGTTTGTTCCATAGGTAGTCGATTCGAAGGGATGTTTTCTTAAAAAACATCATCTAAGTTCGTTTTTGTATTAATCTGTGTGCTTATTATTAGATATATTACATCATTCAATAAGTCGTGTGACTGACACACAGATGGCGCTGCCATTGTCAAATCCTTATGACGTTTACGAAGTACCAACTTTCTAAAAACTATGTGTCAAAATTCCATGACATTTCGATTAGTTCGAAAAAAATGACAGCCATTTAAGTGAAGCTATTTTTGTTATTTCCAAAACAATGGATTCTAAACTTCTTGATGC
This sequence comes from Diorhabda sublineata, assembly GCF_026230105.1. Taxonomy (NCBI): domain Eukaryota; kingdom Metazoa; phylum Arthropoda; class Insecta; order Coleoptera; family Chrysomelidae; genus Diorhabda; species Diorhabda sublineata. The sequence goes on along the minus strand of NC_079474.1, from coordinate 2,637,739 downwards.
TTCTTAATGAAATAAATTGTTATTAATTTGTAGAATTTAAACGTGATCGTACAGACACCGATGATGGTGAACGTTCTGGTCATCCAAATGAGGTGGTTACTCCAAAAAAACATAAAAAAAGTACACAAATTGGTTATATCCAATCGAATCGAATTGAAATTTTTGCGTCCGTGATTCCGGAATCAAAACGATCATCATCTGAGTGGACTGCGACTGTAGAACCACGTCCAAAGGCACAACATCAGTTTTTGAAGGTGATGGCTTCAGTATTTTGGGATGCACGTGGAATATTGTACATCGACTATCTCCAAAAGGGAGAGATAATTTTACATAGAACTGTTGGATCGTTTGAATGCAAAAATGAAGGAAGATCGACCCCATATGTCGAAGAAAAAACGAATGTTTCACCAATGCACCGATTCACAAGTCGATGGTTAAATTGAACGAATTTCTTCCTCATCCACCTTATAGTCCAGATTTAGCTCAAATTAAGAAGAAATCGCTGAAACTGGAGCCTATTATGAGGCAAAAGACAAATCCTTCTACAAGCACGGCATGGAGATGTTAAGGAAGCTTTGGAACGATTGTATTGCACTTGAAGGAATTAACATTGATGAATAAAATGGATTTTCGGCATTAAAATGTGTTTTTCTTAGTTAGTCACACGACTTATCGTTGTTATATGGAAACCACAACGTTATATAAGTTAATAATTGAGAAGAATTCTCACAATATTGCGTAAAATTATTAATTAAAGTTTTTTGTTGTTGTAATAATGTCGTTAAGAAGATCGTTCACCTTTTCACCAATGTCCAATTCTCTATAACGTATAACGAATACAAAATTATAATTTCAATGTCAGTAACGGATCTCACAAATTGCTCTCACTAAATTCGCCACTATAACAAACAAAAAACGCTAGTAATATTAATGACGTTGTGAATGAAGATATCATTCGACTTAAGAGATGTTGCTAAGTTTAAAATTATATGTGTAAAAAGGTTAATTGAATTACCCATCTCATTTCAACGATATTATTCATCAAATCATAACATTCTTGTCATTTACTTAACGATATATTTTTTGTTTTATTCAATCTTATAGGTAAGGTTCGGTTAAATTAACAAGAAAAATAATAGACACCATTAACTTGAAGAGAAAACCAAGTTTAATCCAAAAAAATCTCCAGGATACAACTTAATCGCTGGTAGGATGATCTACATAAATGTAAAATCATTATCATGGAAGGAAGCTCAACCAAATACTGGAAAAACTTAAGCCCAACTCTGAGGATCAAGAGATAATACATGACCACCAATTTAGCTTCAGATCCCAACACTATATCTTGGAAAAAAATAAATCAGTTCATTTGAAAATGAAGAATAATGTTCTGCTGAATTTCTGGACTTAGTACTGTCCTTTGACAACGTCTGGTTTGATGTTTTACTTATAAAAGATCAGAAAAAACCTCCCACATAACCAATTCCTCATCTTGAAACCCTATCTACAACAACAGCAAGTACAAATAAAACTCCTAGACGAACTACATCAGGTACGCCTTCAGCTCATCCACACTAATCACCAAGAGCTACCTGCAGCATCCCGCCTCATGCAAATTAACCTTGAAGCTCTGGATCAAACAATGACAAGACAAAAACAAGGACACGCCAAATACTTAGGAATATATCTGGATTGCAGAATTAGCTAGAGATTACAATCGTAGACGATTCTCCGAGTGTTTGGTTGACATAAAACGTTCAAAGAAGCTCATGGAAGCGTGACAGTAACGCGTAGCATATACGCACCCAAAACCACCTAGACAGTCAGTTATTGGTTAAAACGATAGCAGACCAACTAAATATCAATTGCCGAACAGTCAGACTGTTCTTAACTCATTCGAGATAAGATAGATCTGAGTCAAAATGGTTCCGAAGAACCTTTCAAAACAAGACTTTGCTAGATCGCTTAGCTCTAAGCATCTCTAAAATCAAACTACGTACAATTCATAGATTAGTCAGAAAGAAGTTGGTAATAATACCCGAGATTTTTCTTCTAGTTGTTATGTAAATTTAGCATGGTTAACAGGAAATTTCAAAGAACAAAACAACAGCAAATGTTGCAAATGTGACTGGGAAAAAATAAAATGAAAAGTGTGTATTGCATTGACCCCAACACGGAATATATATACCATAGTACACAAAACGAGAACTTGATCTGTTTACTCACGTACTTAGGGCATTCACGTTTTTCAAATCCTCACGTTCACACGTGCTAATTGTGGGCATTCTTCTTCGCTTAGATAACAACAAGAAAAATTTATACACTCAGGCTAGGACTTCCGCCATTTTGTTGATCTCAAATAAATTATTGTCTCGACACTTAACACGACGTAAGATGGATTCAGAGGAATTTTGATTTGAAATTTCAACGAAAAATGTATTTATAGCAAAGACAAACCTAATTTTTTTCACTATTCATTACATTCTATTGATATTATTCCGATTTTACAAGTTTTTCGGAAGGTTCTTTTCAATTTACAAGACATATTTTCAATTAAGTCCGTAATTACTATATTATGATGTCATACTTCAACAGCATATTGCTGTATACAACTTCCTAACCTAATATTTTACAAATCATAATAAAATTATCAGCTTTGTTCTGATTGGAGATTCTACTTATACAAGTTCAAGTCGTTATTAGCTGTGATTTAGTATGAACTAGAGAGAGAGACTGATTTTAGATAGCCCCGATGTAAGAGTTGTTTCCTCTGCAAGGCTCGATTAGGATGTTGATATAAAGTATTCATTTTTATTAAGCAATATTAAGGTGAAAAATGAGTAGCTGAAATTATTAGATTGTGACGGTTGTTGAACCAAAAATAGTAAATCAAAAACGTGCAATGCGAGTTGATTAACAAACGCATACCATCAGAGTGCAGCTCTGGACAGTAACAATTAAAGGAAAAAATTTATAAAGATTAAGAGCCTCAACAGGATGTAGCACCATAGAACACGAAGTAAACAACACGGAATCTTCAAATTCAGAGAAAGTTTATATTAAATAAAGACCTAACATTAATATACGTTTAGTATCTGGATAATGCGCCCGAGGCGAATTTATAACTCTCGATGCACATTAAAAAGCATGAATTACCTCAACAAGTATTCTGCAACAAATATCCTTACGAATAAAACGTTAAGATGGACATAATTTAATTCAAAATAGTGTGTGTACAACTATCGAGAATTTATTTAACAACCCAAGCACAAACACTCTCATTTTTGTTGTCCGAATGCGATGAGAATATTAATAAAGCTATCAGAAAGAACTAGCGACAATAAAACTTTTTTATCGAATATGAAGTGTGCGCCAGCAGGAATTCCTCTTCGATGAAGATAATATACTTTATTTTGAAAAAAGAAAAAGGATAAACGACTTCGTACCGAAAGGGATTTCTTTCTTATACGACAATCGTACAAGTAATATTTTACTACGAAAGAAAATCATCGTGAACCAGAAAAAAACATCAAACATTTTGTAATGTACAAAATGTAATATTTCCGTTGAAGCATCTAGTTGAAACCTACGGCCAATCGAAGGCGATGTTCGCAACGACGTTGGGTTCGCGTTGCAAGTGGGGACGCGGCTTAAGATATAAACGAACAACAAGGGCGCGATTTTGAGCAGGAGTTTCATCTTAAATAAGAGAATTTCTAATTAGATTGACAAAAATGATGTTTAAAACTTTATTTTGATTGATTTTAAATTCGCGATATTTTAATTTGAAACACTACCGATGATCAGATTAGGCTGAATCTCCTAATTTAATTAAAACAAATTTCGAAAGTCGTGAATTTTGTCTATCTTTTATATTTGAATCGTTATACTTCTGTAAACGAAAACGTTGAATCAAAAGGTAAAATAGGAAGAATTTCGTGTACCTTTCAGGAAGTAATGAATAAAATTAGTGGTTTTTGAATGGATAAAGTAGTAATATAAGTCCTATTTTCATATTTACCCACCATTTAGTGAAAAATATGCCTGAACCGGCTTTACAAACAGAGGTAAACAGAACGGCGATTGGTAAAAGATAAACGCAAGTTAAATGGGTCGTTGAAAACGCAAGAAGAAGAAGAAGCAACAAAAAATCGTCGCCTATTAAGTCAAAGAGGAAAGTTACTGTATTGAGCGACAGAACCATGACGAAGACCAGAATCGTAGCTTTCTAAATCAAAGAGAAACATAGTTACAGTAGCGTCCGATAGAACCCGAAGAAGACCAGAATTGTCACCTCCTAAGTCAAAGAGAAAGAGAACTACAGTGTCAAGCGGTAGAACCTGACGAAGACCAGAATTGTCGCCTATTAAGTCAAAGAGGAAACAGTTACTGTATTGAGCGACAAAACCATGATGAAGACCAGAATCGTAGCTATCAAAGAGAAACATAGTTACAGTAGCGTCCGATAGAACCCGAAGAAGACCAGAATCGTCACCTCCTAAGTCAAAGAGAAAGATAACTACAGTGTCAAGCGGTAGAACCTGACGAAGACCAGAATCATAGCTTTCTAAATCAAAGAGAAACATAGTTACAGTAGCGTCCGATAGAACCCGAAGAAGGCCAGAATCGTCACCTCCTAAGTCAAAGAGAAAGATAAATACAGTGTCAAGCGGTAGAACCTGACGAAGACCAGAATTGTCGCCTATTAAGTCAAAGAGGAAACAGTTACTGTATTGAGCGACAAAACCATGATGAAGACCAGAATCGTAGCTTTCCAAATCAAAGAGAAACACAGTTACAGTAGCGTCCGTTAGAACCCGAAGAAGACCAGAATCGTCACCTCCTAAGTCAAAGAGAAAGATAAATACAGTGTCAAGCGGTAGAACCTGACGAAGACCAGAATTGTCGCCTATTAAGTCAAAGAGGAAACAGTTACTGTATTGAGCGACAAAACCATGATGAAGACCAGAATCGTAGCTGTCCAAATCAAAGAGAAACACAGTTACAGTAGCGTCCGTTAGAACCCGAAGAAGACCGGAATCCTCGCCTCCTAAGTCAAAGAGAAAACAGTTGCTGTATTGAACGACAGAATCTGACGAAGACCAGAATCGTAGCTTAATCAGGTTGTAAAATGAGTAGCTGAAACTATTAGATTGTGATGGCTATTGAATGAAAAAGTCGTTAAATAATAGTAAATAAAAAACGTGTAATTCGGGTTGATTAACAAACGTATAACATCAGAAACGTTGAAAGAGTGCAGCTCTGGGCAGTAACAACCGGAGGAGAAAATTTAGGCAGATCAAGAACCTCTGTAGCATCTAGAAAATATAAAATTATAAATCCTAAGCAATATTTGCTACAAGAATTAGTAAGTGAAAACAAAGATGCTTCACAAACTGCAACTCACTGGTTTCGTCGATCCTCAGTTACTTTGCTAACAGGATCCGAATCAAAGGAACAAAATCAACTATTCAGACATTTTAATTCTTTTTTCTGTATTATCTGCTTCGTTATATTCAAATTCCAACAACATATAAAGTTTTTTCCGACTATAAACGTTTCTACGTTTTACATGATATCGTCAATCTTTTGATAAGTTTTTTTCTACGAACGTGTAAAACAAATAACATTTATCACCTACACGGATACCTATTCGACTTTTTGTCGATCTGTGGCAATACGTCTCCTTCTGTCTCTCTCAGCACACGCTACTTATTCTTATCCCCTGCCCACATACATCGCAACCATAACTATCAAATAACATTCATCTAAATCCAGGGCCGGTTTTGGTCAATGCCCTTCGGTGGCTTACGTAAATTACTTAAAAAAAAACCACGTTCCTAATATCTACCTACGAAACGACTCACTTTAATAATAATTTTATCGCTTTAATAACATCTTTATCGAGCACGTTTAATAGAAAATAATTTCGTAATACTGAGAGCATTTTTTTGTTATAATATCGTCGCAAAGTTGACTTTGGTAAATTATTTTTTTTGGGGAGGAATCTCGTACTGAGTTCGATATTCTGTATTTGCCTTGTATGTACCCGTTTGAATTGATTAGGTGCCTCGAAACGTCTCAAACGGGTTTTATCCGCCTAGAGCAATGCAAACAGTTAGTTTATTCTTATACACGATCCAGATAATCGTGTAGCGCTTCCTAGAGGCTCTCGACAAAATTCTTGGCGAGCTAACGTGGCAGGAGTGCTTGCACCCGCAAAATCGTACCAGATCTGTGCCACAAAGAGGTGAGATGAAGAAAAACTCTCTGAAGTTTCGAGAAATGAAAAGTTTCCTCGAATGAAAATGAGTTAACAAAGATTTTATTGCTGGTCTTGGACGTATTAACACAATTAGGTGCTTGGGTTCCATTCAAAAATGGAGTCACAACCTTTTTGGGGTTTACATATCAAGGGTCAACGCTTTACTGTTAACATAGAAAGCTCAAGGGCGCAACATCTCCACTTCTTTCACTCTCTCCTTCGAAATCAAGTTGTTGCGTATTCATAATAATCTATCAGGAAAACGCTTCTAAACATCTTGGTATTATCCTTGAATGAATCAATGATTAACCAACCATGGAAGTATTTGGTAGTGATGTCAAAGTATTTGTAGCATAGAATCCTCCTCCTACATATTTATAATTGGATCAATTTTATCGTCGAAATCAACCCTTAATGTGAGCTTGATCCGATCCTGCGCGAACTAGTACATACGGGATATGGTAGGCTGTTATATGAACCATCTGACAGACGGTAAAAAAAAAACAAACAAATGATAGCATATCAACACAAGTCGTACTGCATGTGACCTAATCTAGAGAAGTGGTACCGTTAGATGATCGTTTGTGGTGCTCAAGTACGGAAAGACGTACTTTTCTTAGATATATATCTTTTTTATAAATTATAAAATTGAGCAGGTACTAATGGAATTGGGTCAAATGGGAACAGAAGATATTATTATCTAAATATGTGATTCGTAATTCTTCTTATAAAATAAATAAATAAGAAAGGCGAAAAAAAAAATATGCGGCCCTTCATATATTTAGTATCTACGAAACTGCGTTTTATTATCAGCACCAAAAAAACATGTTTTCTTAGATCGTCTTTTATATTCGGATTCCGGAGTGTCTCTAATCAAAGATCTGCCAGCATTGCTGGTTACCATTTTCTGTCTACTTATATTCATTGTTTTCATTCATTACCCATTAAAAATTATTTTTATTTAAAAACATTACCCTAATTCAACCCAGACAAAGATACAATCTCTTGTGTGTAAATTAACTCATCCCTGGTGCTAACCACGTATCCTCTCGGATTTCCGAATTTTTGTCTTATATGTAACTGTGTAGAATCATAAATTTAGGTACTTATATTCATTGTTTTCATTAAATTTTGTGGTACACGATCCTAATGGGGACCCACATCAAAGATCTGCAAACATTGTTGGTTACCATTTTCCTTGGTAGCGCCTTTTTGATATAATAATTACCCATTAAAAATTATTTTAATTTAAAAACATTGCACTAATTCAACCCAGACAAAGATACAATCTCTTGTGTGTAAATTAACTCATCCCTGGTGCTAACCACGTATCCTCTCGGATTTCCGAATTTTTGTCTTATATGTAACTGTGTAGAATCATAAATTTGGCTACTTATATTCATGGTTTTCATTAAATTTTGTGGTACACGATCCTAATGGGGACCCACATCAAAGATCTGCCAGCATTGCTGGTTACCATTTTCTGTCTACTTATATTCATTGTTTTCATTCATTACCCATTAAAAATTATTTTTATTTAAAAACATTACCCTAATTCAACCCAGACAAAGATACAATCTCTTGTGTGTAAATTAACTCATCCCTGGTGCTAACCACGTATCCTCTCGGATTTCCGAATTTTTGTCTTATATGTAACTGTGTAGAATCATAAATTTAGCTACTTATATTCATGGTTTTCATTAAATTTTGTGGTACACGATCCTAATGGGGACCCACATCAAAGATCTGCAAACATTGTTGGTTACCATTTTCCTTGGTAGCGCCTTTTTGATATAATAATTACCCATTAAAAATTATTTTAATTTAAAAACATTGCACTAATTCAACCCAGACAAAGATATATTCTCTTGTGTGTAAATTAACTCATCCCTGGTGCTAACCACGTATCCTCTCGGATTACCGAATTTTTGTCTTATATGTAACTGTGTAGAATCATAAATTTGGCTACTTATATTCATGGTTTTCATTAAATTTTGTGGTACACGATCCTAATAGGGACCCACATCATAGATGATTGATTTCGGGTGTCCCTTGGACACTTGAATTTTATTAAGGTATCAAATTACGAACTTTATTTTGTATCGATGTGGCTCCAACGTCCATACTTATAGATAATTATAACTTTTCTTATAATAGAATTTTTCATTATTTAAGAGCGGCCTGTGTTGCTGTTATTTTCAAGGACATATTACATCCCATTGCATTGAGCATTTTTTTGATGAGGTCAGAATACTGAGGAGATCTGTTGTTTGACAAACGCCATCCAAGCTTCTCTGACAATTTTTTTATTACCCCTAATTTGATATGCAAAGGTGGTAATATTAAGGCGGGTTTACACGTTACGATAAATCGTAACAACTTGTCTGAACGATAAGTCGTTGCATGCAAGTCGGTGTGTGTAAACCGCAAGTCGTTACGACTTGTCTGAGCTGGAGCCAGGTTGGAAGGTTGGTGCAAATTTCCACAAACTTCTCGGGTTTGCAACGACAAGTCGGAACGTGTAAACGGTGACTCCGTCAAATCGGTCACCTCAGTTCTATTTTTGGAGCGAAGTACCTCAGTTTTGCCGTTGTGAAGCCATCTAGACAGTGTAGTAAATTTTGTATTTTCTGGTTTTGAGTGAAAGTTTTTGTTGTTAATCAGTTTTTATTATAAGTTTGCTTCGGTGAAATGTCGGACCTACGTCGAGCCTCTCGGGAGTTCCTGTTAGAGCTCATTGAATTGTACCGAAACTCTACATGCTTGTGGCAAACCAAAAGCAAGGATTATTCTGACAGAAACAAGAAGGACTTAGCCTACGCCGAGTTAGTGAAAAAATATCAAGAGATCGACCCAAAAGCAGACAGATCTACAGTTGTCAAAAAAATCAACTCATTTAGAACAGTATATAAAAGGGAACAAAACAAAATAAACAACTCCCTGAAATCCGGAGCAGGTAGTGATGAAGTTTATAAATGAAATCTGTGGTATTTCGAACATCTCCATTTCTTGAATGACGTCGAACCAGCAAGGATTTCCAAAAACACATGCGATGAAACCGAAGAAGGAAACATAAATGAGGTTAGTAAACCCATTTGAACCAGGGTCTAGGGTGTTTTTTGTAAGTTTATTACAGGGAATGTTAACATTTCCTCTTCACACTTGTTGCAAGGCAAGTTATGTACATATACCATAACAGTAATTCCTCCATGCTGGAAAGCACTTCACAATTCACCTCACACAGGAGAAAATACTGACTGACTTGAACGAAAAGTCGGTACGTGTAAACGGACATGCGATATTCGACAAATCGTTACAACTTGTCAACGACGATTTGTCGTTCAATTTGTCGTAGGGTGTAAACCCGCCATTATATTTCAAGGTTTTTCAGATCTTTTCTACCTTGGCTGTTCAACTCGTAAACTTGTAGTCCTAAAACCAAATCAATAATTTTCAAAATTGAAAAGATGAATTATTGTTGTTTTCTGTATTCTATTCAGTTTTAGGTATATCAAGCTAGCTCCGTAGCCTTCAGTTTCATCATCAAGCTCCAATTAGTGCTTGAGGTGCTTGAGGACTGAAAATTCCGTTTCAATTTCTTCGTTTCCGAAACTGCTCTAACTTTTTTCAGATTGGGGGATAGTTTTTTTACAAAAGACACCTTCGCGTATTTTATAGTATGCTTCGATTTCCTCGAACAGGATGATATTGCTCATGTCTTGGCTGAGGAATATAAGAGTGGATATGCAGCAAGAGAAGAAAAAAAAGAAGAAGAACTACTGATAAAGAGAGAAATAATTTTGTTATATTACTATTTATCTCTCTCTACTACATTCTGATTGGATCGGTATGCTGCAAAGTTTCGAGTGGTGGAAATGACAAAGGTAACAGTAACGAATAGAGAGAGATACAAATTGGTATACCGATGTCCTTTCTCTGTCTGCCAATAATACATTTTCACTTAGTTGCAGCTCTCTCTATCTTTAATATTAACTCTACGTTAAAAAATGACAGTTCGTGATTTCCAAAACACAAAACGTGATTGTACATTCAATAAAATGATATTAAATAATCAAATTTTTGTATGGACGTCCTGTAAAAAGTATAAACAAAACGATGACAAAGCCGTGACCATTCTGCACAATAATAAATCACAATCATAGACAGTTTTATTGTATTAGGAAGCCAAAGTTGGGCGTCACTCAATATCGCTCTGATTATTTTTTTTTTTTAGAAAGCAGCAGATTGCCGAGCGATAAAGCACGTACAGTTTACTCAGTATCTTAATTTGTTGATTTTAAAATGTCTCACTTTTTGGCAAACGTTGCAGTTTTTACTACAACAAAAAAAAACGTTGATTTAATACAATAGTACAGAGAATCAAGTTACATGCGTATGTCTGCGAGTTATTTCAACGAAAAATTTTTACATTTTCAAGTTTGCTTGCACAAACAAAAATTTTTTTGTGGAAATGAGCTTCAAATGAATTTTATTGATGAAAAACTTTGAGTTACTTCGGTTCAAGAATTCAAGAAGAATCGAAAACGTTTTAGTTGACGCCATCTAGTGAGAATCGTTCGAATCCGTACATATTCGGTTCAAATTTTTGGTGGAATTCCATAGATTTCAAGTAATTTCCATTTGACACGTTAATTTAAACGAAAAACCTTTTCGCGCACTCAAATTTGGGATTTTTCTTTAGTTACTTCGGTTCGAGCAGAATCGAAAACGTTATAACTGACGCCATCTAGTGAGAATCGTTCGAATCCGTACATATTCGGTTCAAATTTTTGGTGGAATTCCATAGATTTCAAGTGATTTCCATTTGACACGTTAATTTAAACGAAAAACCTTTTCGCGCACTCAAAACTGGGATTTTTCTTTAGTTACTTCGGTTCGAGCAGAATCGAAAACGTTATAACTGACGCCATCTAGTGAGATTCGTTCGAATCCGTACATATTCGGTTCAAATTTTTGGTGGAATTCCATAGATTTCAAGTGATTTTCATTTGACGCGTTAATTTATACGAAAAACCTTTTCGCGCACTCAAATTTGGGATTTTTCTTTAGTTACTTTGGTTCGAGTAGAATCGAAAACGTTATAACTGACGCCATCTAGTGAGAACCTTTGGAACCTGTACATGTACGAATCAAATATGAAGTGATAAAGAGGATTTTACAATTTGGTTTTTGGTGGAATTTCATAGGTTTTAAACGATTTTTATTTAACGATCTCAGAATCAATCTAAAGTATAATGAAAATCCATATAAAAAGACCATAAAAACTGTGTTATAGTCAGATACTTTTGGCCATAATACCGATTCATCATACAAAAAATCATCGAATTTGCAGTTACGTTTTTTTCTTGATCATTGAACTAGATGAGGAGTGTATTTAGTACTTATTGAACCGTATATACGAATCAAGAGACCAACTCTTTGTTTTTTCATATACACTTGTTTTCTCTCTCTTTTTTTTCTTGTAAGAATGTCCTCAAGCCGATTTATTAGACATGGTGGGCGAACAGAGATGCTTATCGCTTTTTTAATTCGGATAGTCGCAGAGACAACTCGTTAAAAGGCGGATATTTAACCTTAAAATTAGTTATCTTTACCACGAAAGAAATAAATTTTTATACGATATCTTATATCCTATGATGCGAAAAATAATTGCGAAAATAATGATCAGATTGACCTGAATGGTGTAGATCACTCATGTGAAAGATACGGCCCGCGGGCCGCTTTAGGCCCGCGGGCGCGCGATCTGAATCCTGGAGCTCAACAACCACCTTTTATAACTTTGATATGATTTTTAACAATCGTATATTATAAACTTATATAATTTAATAAATAAAACATTTAAAAATTATTAAAATTAAAATTATCTCCATCAAAAAATTCCGCGGCGTATTTTGTTCATATGCGAAAAATTTAGATGAAATATGCCTACTTAGAAATTACGAAATATGCTCAAAATAAGCAAAAAATCTACATTTTATACATTTTTCCCTTAAAGTTATTTGTTTACATTTATTAAGAAACCTGCAAATTTCAAAAATTTTCTACTATAATTTATTACGAGGGGTTTTTCGAAATTATCTACGGGGGCTGCTACTTAAGCTTTAAGATAGACAAATACCGCATTTTTCATTTTTCAGAAACAAAAAAAACCTTCAATTTGGTCGACTAACAGTCACTAATGAGGTAAAGATAGGAAAATTTTTTTCGTTTTCTACCAAACCACAACAAAAAGAAAAAATCTTGTCTCTCCATCTCCCAGAGCTTAATCGGCGTGAATTTGATCACGAGCTCGGGCGTTTGTGTTTATAAATTGATCTTCATAGAGAGAAAACTTTCTGGAGAAAAAGTGAAGCCTCATTTTCTACCTAGCAATTGCAGTACTGCAGGAAATAGCGAATCAACAAACCTTAAAAAAAATTAATTATTGTGTACAGAGGAAGAACGTTTAGTCGCAGTGAAAACAATGGAGTTAATTAATTTTTTTATATAAAAACTTAAAATTTCAATACACGACACTGTAGTACATCGAAATTAACGAGGCGGAAATATGAACAGAAATTACCAGCTGATAAACTGTCGTTCGCCGTTGTAATTGTTACTAAATGCTAAACGAGATCATAGTTGATTTCATTTTGATTTTCTTGATTGTAATATAAGATTTATACCGATGATTTCAATATTCATGATTGTTTATTATCGAGATTTCGCTCAGAGTTCATTACTAAATGAACATCGATAGTGGGTTTTGCAATTATACTGAGAATTTAATGGAAACGACGAATGGAATCGTAGAAATTGATATTGTGAAGTGATATAATGGAAAGTCAGTCAGAAAGTCGAATGACTAACTAAAGAAAAACACATTTTAATGCCGAAAATCGATTTTATTCACAAGGTAATCTCTTTCAAAGGCAATACAATCATTCCAACGCTTCTCTAACTTCTCGATGTTATGCTTGCACAAGGATTTGTCTCTAGCTTCGAAATAGTTATCACCATCATCAATTCCTCTCTCATTTGAGCCGAATTTCTAACCGACGAGAATTTTTTTGAAATCAGCGAATATCCAGTAGTCACTGGGGACCAGATCTGGAATATACGAAGCAATTCGAGATGTAATTCGTTCAATTTAACCATCGTTACCATCGACTTGAGAATCGGTGTATGGTATTGTTGAGACAGTTGGTTGTTTCTTCGACATTTATGTAATACGGAATACATAACCTCCCCAACTGACTTTTGTGCCTTTGGACGTGGTTCGCCGGCTCCACTCCACTCAGACGATGATCGTTTTGATCCCTCGGTGAAGTGATGGATCCATTTTTATCCATAGTCTTAAAAAATCTAATTTATTACGCGAAAACATGATCAAACACTACTGGGAAACATCAACACGTTTGTTTTTAATCGACCGTGAGTAAACCCAGCACTCACTTTGATAAAAGCTTTCTCATTGTCAAATATTAAATAAGATATTGAATTCCAATAGAGAAAATGCATAAATCCACCCTAATAAATCAATTCTAACAACTATATCTTGACAAAAGGGGGGTTATTAGTATTAGGACGATTAGCCCTTCGAAAGACAAGGCATTTTAAGCCGTTTACTCACAAAAGTTGTTTTTGACAGCATAATGACGAATTTTACACAATTTTTATTTTAAACCTCAATTCTTCATCGACTTTGAATCATATATCACAACGCCCTTTTGTAAGAAACAAAAAAACCAGGTTAATTAATCGGGGTTCGTGACCCCCAAGACCCATCCCCTGGATCCGCGCTTATATCAAATCTCCACAATCTAAAAACGTCAATTTCATATTCTTGTAAAATATTATCGAACGAAGTTACACAAATACGATGATTTACGATCCTAAACATTTCAAGGAATCATTAAATCCATTAGATTAAAAATTAATTTGACAAATTTGTGCGAAAAACGTATAACTAATTACCTACATGAAAGGTTGTTCGATACGAATGGATTTTAAATCGTCGGCATCCATCTTAATCGGTTTTGATTCTAAATATTCCGATGACGACATATATAATCAACGCACCGACATCGGCGTCGCTAAAATAATCTTCATGGGGTACAAACACCTCAAACCTTTTTCCACATGAAAATACTTAATAAGAGATTCAAACTCTTGAGTCTTTCATTTTTCCATGGAATAGAATTCAACATAATGGTTTGACCACCCAACATCTCCCGTGAGGCATTGAATGGTGTCGATCCACGGTAAAGCGCCTCTACATAATTTCGAAGGTTACACAGCTCGGCCTTATACCAAAATGCGCTCAAACATCAAACGATTCACCGTTCTTTTTTGTGTGAAACGCCTATGAATCAAGTTCATGAAGACTTCTGAATGTGTAGGGGTGTTCTTCTTCATAGTACGTTAGGACTTAGTCCTGTGTTTGCATCAATGATTGCCTAGCTGCTAGTGGGATGATGAAGACCAGTTTCCATACCATCTCGTAGGTGGTCGCTTGGTATTCGGTTTTTTTCCCTTTGCAATCTGTCATCTGACATTCTATCCACGTGGTCTCTCCATTCCCTTCGCCGATTTCTCGCCCATCTCGCTACATCCTGGATGTCACATATTGCACCATTTCTTTTGTGATCAAATAATGTGTATTGATCTCACCTCTGGTCCCTATCTCCTATATCTTTACTGGCCTCTTGTATTTAATCTGATTTTGCTCCTGGTAGTCAAATTACATCTCTCAGCTAGTTTACATCTTCGTGGTTATCTGGATGTTGTAAAAGATTTGCTATTTGTTCAAACCAGTTGCATAAATAACACTTCTTCTTCTATCCTTCAACTCTAAAGCTCCTACAAGTGTTTGAACGTGGTACTTTTGAGTTTTGGATCGTTACTGATGATGTGGTGTGCAATTTTTCTTATCCTTCTTGTACCAATGGTATCATTCGTGATGTCTATACCGCGACCAGTAGAAAACCATTGAACAGTCGAATTTCGCGTCCTACTGGCAGCAGGGATCATCAACTAGTTCTTGTACCCTAGCTCAAGCATATTGTTCCAGCTCCTCAAACATACGCATAATTTGAAATGTCCTCATGGTCAGACAAAAACATTTTTTAGTATTCATAAAAATGATACTGTTTGCGTCAAGATTAATGCTAATTTCTTCAGTTAGCGATTTGTTGAGGATAATTGGACATTAGGTCCAAAGGAAGAAGATTCTGAAGGACCCGAATAGAGATCGTAAGCCGATATGATGAAATTAGTAACAAGAAAACAGTTATTAGTAAATTATCATTATCGAACTAATGTTTAAAACCATTCAGACGAAACGGTAGATTTTTTAAAATTTAGAACCGTTCTGTTCGTACCGACTAGTACATTAATGTTGCTTCAACTGTTGTCTTTAACATTTCAAATGCAATATGTGCAATAAATGATCGGACAGTTGAAATATTATATAAGAACAAACAAGAATAAGTGAAATAGGTCTGAAGACGGCGGGGGGCGGGAGAGGAGGAAGTTTGGCCGCGAGCTAGAAATTAAACATTCCAACGTAATACCTCATATATTGAATCAATCAAGTCTGCCCTGCTAGGCCGGTGGAAATTCATGTTCTCGTTCGAGATAGTTACACGCATAAAAATATTTTTTTTTTCTTTAATCAATCGTCATATTATTTGTACATGTAATATTTATACACCAAATATTTTTCAAGCAGAAATTCATGCAATTGAAAATTGAGTCAAGTTCGATCTAGAGAGGAACTAGCGCAAATCATCATCCAACTATTAGAGCTTTGAGCTCCTAAATCAAAAAATCCAAACTAAATCTGGATTAGGTTACACCCCTACGATTTCGTTCAAATTTTAGTATGTTATAGAGAAAATTATGCTGAAAAATTTGATACATACATGTAGGGCGCGGAAATCATCCCTTAACATAGTTTTTCAACTTTGAAGTTCCAGAATTTCTCTCTTGAATGGCCAGAATAAATTTTTAATAAACTTTATCAAAATGACCTTGATTTTTATTGTGTTTACATTTGACTGACCCAAGTCTCGATCCGTGTTACCAACCTAACCTCTCAAAATTCCCTTTCTAGAGCGCGAAATTCGAATTAAAATATGAAAATGCTTACACGTCATAGTTTTTGCGGAGAATTTAGTCTAGTTTGTTCACATACAACTATCGTTAGTAAATTTATCAATATTTGTTTTTTTTTTCTTCGTGTTTGACCACGAAAAAAGTTAAAATTCTACGAATTTTTGCGTATTGCTGTTTATTAATTGATATTATATCAGTATTCCTAGTTAAAATTAGTGATTAGGTTGTGAATGAATTGTTTTTCTTTTTCTGGAAAGTTTCAGCATTATTTTCTTACTAACTAAAATTTGAACGCAATCGGAGGGGTGTGAATTAATTTAGATAATTACCAAATAAAGTTACCCTACAATGGATTCCGGGATACACCGAAGTAGCAGACAAGCCCTTCATGGGATCGGAACCCTTCTGTAGTATCAGCTACTGAATAATAGAAAAAGCACCGGAAAAGAAATTAGAAACGAAACTAATTATTGGTACAACCTACAGGAGTTGAGGCAGGTTTCTTCTGGGAAACTATAACCAGAGAATGTATCAATCAAAGTAAGAACAATCTACGAATGCTAACAGGAGTCCTATCGGAGCACTGTCACTGCCTAAATAGACACCTTAGGTTGTTAAACTTAACAGATAATGTGGTGTGCAGCTTCTGTTGTTGAAACCTCTATCCACGTTCTAAAAGAAGTGGGATTAACAGATCAGCTGTAAACACTGCGACAAAAACTTTGTCTACTGTCGGAAATTCGAATTTTTCCTTTGAAACGATTTTCTTTTGACTAAACTGTTGAGAATACACAACTTGAACGTCCTAACTATATGGATGAATCTAAAATCGTATTTGTAGAGAAGAAATTCTTGGATTTCTTTTTATCTTTTTTCGAAAATGGTACACAGTACCGAGTAAAATTAAATGCGTAACTAGCGCCCTCTATAAGATTCAGACAAAAACAAATTCGTTGGATGTATCAACTCTCAAAACACAATCGTTTGAAATTTGTTGCGGCAAACCCCAAACAGTTTTCAATTTTCTGTCTATCCTAGAGACGGGATCACCTTTTTTGAAACACCCCGTATAAATGTTGCTTTTGAATAATAATATTTTTTTTCTTTTTGGTTCCGATTCTGGCGACCTGTCCGATTAGTGGAGCGACTAAAATCTACCCCAACAACGACATTTCCACTTAAAATAATTTTATATAATAAATTTTATACAGAGCCGAGTTTTTTCAATCAAAAATTTTTCTCAGTGTGAAATAAATAAATCAAATATGTCTTGCTAGACCAGAAGAAACAAGCATCGAAAGACAAATGGCAGTTAACTTTGCTGGCATTCAAGATATACTTCTAAAGTGGAATTTTCTAAACGTATCGGGTCGTTTGATATATAGACATTCCAAAGGATCTATTCGATTGTTGCATATACGAAAATACTGAGTATTTCGTATCAAAAAAAATCTTCTATTAATGATTATATAATATCTAGTTATTGTGTCATTTGAATACTCAAAAATAAAATAGACACCTGCTGTTTGAACTGTTTCTAGCTTTTTCTTCGCTTCATCATTAGAAAAAAATGCTTTACCGGTTTGTACTAGATACGATAACAGAATCTGTACGAGACGAAACCGTTCCTTTACTATATTTTAGGCCGATCTCTTTTCGTATGTCTAATTTCGTTGAAACATTTCAAATCCTTCAATTTTTTTGTAAACAATGCTATTAAACTTGAAATTTTCGGGAAGAATCTATCATTGAAATAGTTTTAAATAGGCGGGATTGTTTTCCATATCTAATTACTCAATTTTTTTGACATAAATTGTAGAAATTATGATAAACTTTTCCGCTATTCAATCTTGTCAGTATCTGCAGAGCTCGGACATACCTGGTAGCTCGTTTCAGGAAAAACCAACATACCTACTTCCCTCTACCTTTTCACACTGTTTCACGACGCTTCCTTCTTTTTTTTACTTACACCAAATTGACTGAGAAATCAGTCATTGCAGCAAAACATCTCGAACAAGAAGGGAAATGGGCAAAGTTTAATTTCTCGTTCCGATTTACAGTAACCTTTTGTCATTCTAAATATCAAGGTGCTAATCATTTAGCTCTTTACTTTACCAGAAAAGAAAATAGGTTGGTTCAAAAACCAACAAATAACTTCTTCGTTTCTTTCCCTTTTATAGATTATTTTCAAGCATAGTTTCCAGCTAACTAATTAGCACATTTTGCATTTTTTCATATCGTAAATTTCTCCTTGAAGAATATCCAGTTTTCTGTACGACTTCTGGATGTTCTGTTTGGAAACAAACCAGTTCTATTCGTTCTATTTTTTCGACCGATAAATCGGTAAAGATTGTGATATCATTTTCCTTTATGATTTATTGATAACAGACTCCTGAAAAAAGTTTTCCTTAAACCATCGAGATCATAAAACAACCGACAGATTACAAAAACGATCGTTTTATTCTAAAGGAGCGTCCACGTTATGCCAAAACAGGTCGTTCGGCCTATGCCGAGCAGCATGTTCGGGTCGGCACGACGTCCACATTGACTGTGCAGTATAGACGTCCCGCGCAGTTGTTAAAAATCATTTCTGGTTGCAGCTGCTGCTATTATTATCTGCGTTGCAACTCGTCAGAGCCGATGTCGTCGCTCTCGAAGATATTGGATTCGCCCCAGCAGAAAAAAGTACAGGATCGACGGATTTATGGAAGACTTACTTCTTGATGAAGCTGAGGAGCTGAATCTAGGATACAGAAATGACGTAGGGTTGTAGTTCTTGCTTTCCGTTTCTTTTTGACTTTCCCTCATGAAATTACTTTGCAAATTTTTTATTTTGCGCTCAATTTCTTGCTTCTCCGCGCCAAATGAAACGGCGATTTCAATGAGGCCATCATGTCTCCGGTTTTTATTTTAGTTGAAATTAGACCTGTCCCACAATGACGGATGGATATGGTACATTTCTATAAGCTATAAAGTTTCTTCCTCTGTCCAAGAATACCATGAGGCAACGTTGAGTTTTGGTCAACAGAAGCCGATCGGCACAATGCAAAATTTGTGCTGATTCGGTTCGGCTTTCTTTGGTCCGTACCGACCTAATTCGGCTTTTCCATCCGGCCTATGCCGAATCATGCAACGGCATAATGTGGACGCTCCTTAACAGCTTGACTGGCGTGAAGGAGGCGGGTTGTTTCGTATTAGAACAACTTAATACGTCCAGCAGAACACGCCGGGACACGGGGCACATTATGTTTCACACTAAAGGTTCCGTCGAGCGTGATATGACTGACTTCATTTAGAGGAATCGTTTGCGTAATACTACTACTTAAATATTAATTAGTTCTACTTTTATGAGGGGTTGAACTTTCTCTTTTTAAAAACCAACAGTAATCACCCATCATGGTCGAATCCCATCTTCCTTTATACCGAATTTTCATTGTTCTAATGTTTTGGTGGAACCTTTCACCCAACTGATCACAGCTCCCAAATTTTCGTGAAAAAATGTCAAATAGAAATTGAAGAAATGAATTTTCAATGACATTCGAGCTCCAAGGGATTTGTAGGCGTCTAGAAGTAACAGTAATCACCCATCATGGTCGAATCCCATCGTCCTTTATACCGAATTTTCATTGTTCTAATTTCTTGGTGGAACCTTTCACCCAACTGATCACAGCTCCCAAATTTTCGTGAAAAAATGTCAAATAGAAATTGAAGAAATGAATTTTCAATGACATTCGAGCTCCAAGGAATTTGTAGGCGTCTAGAAGTAACAGTAATCACCCATCATGGTCGAATCCCATCTTCCTTTATACCGAATTTTCATTGTTCTAATTTCTTGGTGGAACCTTTCACCCAACTGATCACAGCTCCCAAATTTTCGTGAAAAAATGTCAAATAGAAATTGAAGAAATGAATTTTCAATGACATTCGAGCTCCAAGGAATTTGTAGGCGTCTAGAAGTAACAGTAATCACCCATCATGGTCGAATCCCATCTTCCTTTATACCGAATTTTCATTGTTCTAATGTTTTGGTGGAACCTTTCACCCAACTGATCACAGCTCCCAAATTTTCGTGAAAAAATGTCAAATAGAAATTGAAGAAATGAATTTTCAATGACATTCGAGCTCCAAGGGATTTGTAGGCGTCTAGAAGTAACAGTAATCACCCATCATGGTCGAATCCCATCTTCCTTTATACCGAATTTTCATTGTTCTAATGTTTTGGTGGAACCTTTCACCCAACTGATCACAGCTCCCAAATTTTCGTGAAAAAATGTCAAATAGAAATTGAAGAAATGAATTTTCAATGACATTCGAGCTCCAAGGGATTTGTAGGCGTCTAGAAGTAACAGTAATCACCCATCATGGTCGAATCCCATCTTCCTTTATACCGAATTTTCATTGTTCTAATTTCTTGGTGGAACCTTTCACCCAACTGATCACAGCTCCCAAATTTTCGTGAAAAAATGTCAAATAGAAATTGAAGAAATGAATTTTCAATGACATTCGAGCTCCAAGGGATTTGTAGGCGTCTAGAAGTAACAGTAATCACCCATCATGGTCGAATCCCATCGTCCTTTATACCGAATTTTCATTGTTCTAATGTTTTGGTGGAACCTTTCACCCAACTGATCACAGCTCCCAAATTTTCGTGAAAAAATGTCAAATAGAAATTGAGGAAATGAATTTTCAATGACATTCGAGCTCCAAGGGATTTGTAGGCGTCTAGAAGTAACAGTAATCACCCATCATGGTCGAATCCCATCTTCCTTTATACCGAATTTTCATTGTTCTAATGTTTTGGTGGAACCTTTCACCCAACTGATCACAGCTCCCAAATTTTCGTGAAAAAATGTCAAATAGAAATTGAAGAAATGAATTTTCAATGACATTCGAGCTCCAAGGGATTTGTAGGCGTCTAGAAGTAACAGTAATCACCCATCATGGTCGAATCCCATCTTCCTTTATACCGAATTTTCATTGTTCTAATTTCTTGGTGGAACCTTTCACCCAACTGATCACAGCTCCCAAATTTTCGTGAAAAAATGTCAAATAGAAATTGAAGAAATGAATTTTCAATGACATTCGAGCTCCAAGGGATTTGTAGGCGTCTAGAAGTAACAGTAATCACCCATCATGGTCGAATCCCATCGTCCTTTATACCGAATTTTCATTGTTCTAATGTTTTGGTGGAACCTTTCACCCAACTGATCACAGCTCCCAAATTTTCGTGAAAAAATGTCAAATAGAAATTGAGGAAATGAATTTTCAATGACATTCGAGCTCCAAGGGATTTGTAGGCGTCTAGAAGTAACAGTAATCACCCATCATGGTCGAATCCCATCGTCCTTTATACCGAATTTTCATTGTTCTAATGTTTTGGTGGAACCTTTCACCCAACTGATCACAGCTCCCAAATTTTCATGAAAAAATGTCAAATAGAAATTGAAGAAATGAATTTTCAATGACATTCGAGCTCAAAGGGATTTGTAGGCGTCTAGAAGTAACAGTAATCACCCATCATGGTCGAATCCCATCGTCCTTTATACCGAATTTTCATTGTTCTAATTTCTTGGTGGAACCTTTCACCCAACTGATCACAGCTCCCAAATTTTCATGAAAAAATGTCAAATAGAAATTGAAGAAATGAATTTTCAATGACATTCGAGCTCAAAGGGATTTGTAGGCGTCTAGAAGTAACAGTAATCACCCATCATGGTCGAATCCCATCGTCCTTTATACCGAATTTTCATTGTTCTAATTTCTTGGTGGAACCTTTCACCCAACTGATCACAGCTCCCAAATTTTCGTGAAAAAATGTCAAATAGAAATTGAGGAAATGAATTTACAATGACATTCGAGCACCAAGGGATTTGTAGGCGTCTAGAAGTAACAGTAATCACCCATCATGGTCGAATCCCATCGTCCTTTATACCGAATTTTCATTGTTCTAATTTCTTGGTGGAACCTTTCACCCAACTGATCACAGCTCCCAAATTTTCGTGAAAAAATGTCAAATAGAAATTGAGGAAATGAATTTACAATGACATTCGAGCACCAAGGGATTTGTAGGCGTCTAGAAGTAACAGTAATCACCCATCATGGTCGAATCCCATCGTCCTTTATACCGAATTTTCATTGTTCTAATTTCTTGGTGGAACCTTTCACCCAACTGATCACAGCTCCCAAATTTTCGTGAAAAAATGTCAAATAGAAATTGAGGAAATGAATTTTCAATGACATTCGAGCTTCAAGAGATTTGTAGGCGTCTAGAAGTAACAGTAATCACCCATCATGGTCGAATCCCATCGTCCTTTATACCGAATTTTCATTGTTCTAATTTCTTGGTGGAACCTTTCACCCAACTGATCACAGCTCCCAAATTTTCGTGAAAAAATGTCAAATAGAAATTGAGGAAATGAATTTTCAATGACATTCGAGCTCCAAGGAATTTGTAGGCGTCTAGAAGTAACAGTAATCACCCATCATGGTCGAATCCCATCGTCCTTTATACCGAATTTTCATTGTTCTAATTTCTTGGTGGAACCTTTCACCCAACTGATCACAGCTCCCAAATTTTCGTGAAAAAATGTCAAATAGAAATTGAGGAAATGAATTTACAATGACATTCGAGCACCAAGGGATTTGTAGGCGTCTAGAAGTAACAGTAATCACCCATCATGGTCGAATCCCATCGTCCTTTATACCGAATTTTCATTGTTCTAATTTCTTGGTGGAACCTTTCACCCAACTGATCACAGCTCCCAAATTTTCGTGAAAAAATGTCAAATAGAAATTGAGGAAATGAATTTACAATGACATTCGAGCACCAAGGGATTTGTAGGCGTCTAGAAGTAACAGTAATCACCCATCATGGTCGAATCCCATCGTCCTTTATACCGAATTTTCATTGTTCTAATTTCTTGGTGGAACCTTTCACCCAACTGATCACAGCTCCCAAATTTTCGTGAAAAAATGTCAAATAGAAATTGAGGAAATGAATTTTCAATGACATTCGAGCTCCAAGGGATTTGTAGGCGTCTAGAAGTTCATCAACTAACTGTTGGTAGTTTGGATCCATATTGTTGTCCAAAAATCTTCTCACTACACTAAAAAATGCCTTCCATGCTCTAAGTTCCTGTCTGTTGAGCCTGTCTTGTCATCGTGGCCTTCCTTTAATTTGGCATCATTCAACTGAGGAAAGATTTTCTAAAGTATTGGAATCCATCACCCTCTTTATCCACAGCCTTTATAAAGCTTTTCATTAATCCAAGTTTACTGTGAAGGGGGGTTAGAAGGACATTTTTGGGATCTACTTAACATTTTGGGATTCCGGTTGAAACTCACTTCTTGCTTGCCATTTTTTTTTTACATAGTGTTGCAATGTTTCGTAAACCTTCACTCACTGGGATTATGCTCAATATCAAGTTCCTTCATTAGACCATCAATATCCATACAAGCACACAACGAATTTTCCATACTGTAGAATGCGGGAAATGTATCAAATCTTTTTTCAAATGCCAAATTTTTGTCCCTTTGGTTAATTGCAAGTTCCACTTTGAACAATCAAATGTTGTTCGCCAGAACTGGTACTTGGAGTAAAAATAGAGTCAGTGCATTGTTCTTCGGAGCTTCCTGATGATACGTTGTCTCCAGTATCTTCTAAAACAGTATTTTCCGGATCTAAAGGCGCATTCGGTACTGGTAAATATTCGTGTTATGGAGAACAGGTCGTATAGAAGACGACAAATTTGGATACTCGATTTTGTGCTTTCCTTTCTTAGAATAATCTTGTTAGACAAAAATAGTAATCGTCAAAATGGTTGCCATACCATTGGAATTGCAATTTGCATGCTTTTATTCTTCCCATTCATCCACTGGACCAGAACGCGTGGGGAGCCCACTGCTTGTCTTGGTCTCCAATTAAAGTTCCAAAATATTTCAAATAAGCTTTTTTTGACAGTTTTGGAAATTGCGATTTCACCATAAATATTTCAAAATTTGTCGGGAAAAGTTTTGCAACTAAAATTTTACCGATTTTAACCGCCCCTTTATAAAATTACCTACTTGTTAATGTAAACATGGATAATTAAGCTATTGAAAAGTGGTACGTGTTAATGCTTAACATTATCGGCCAGTGATATGATCTATCAACCACATTCAAATTTACTTGATAAGAATTCTTAAATAGTTCGGAAAATCTTGTACGAAAAATTTTTAGTAAGTAGTTTCGACAATTTTCAATTTCTGTCGAACATTATTGACCTACCTATTTTTATTATTTTGAGTACCATCAATTTACGTTGAAACTAATTAGTCGATTCTGAAAAGGCAGCAAAAAAGCGGTATCAACATCACCTAACGGTAGCTGGGAAAAAGTTGAGTTACAATTCTGACAAGAAGACAGTAGCGTACAACAAAAAATTTTAACCTACTCCAATTATAAACTACCACGATGTTTTTCAATATCTTCATATACGCCAACGATAATTCTGAGCGATTTCAACTTGTTCTTAGTATCGTTTTCATCACCAAAACGTGTGCATTCCACGTGGATAACAAGCAATTATCTACCTGGGAGTCACATTTGACAGAATCTTCCGAAAAACGCCAACGAAATTTCACAAGTGACGTTGATATTTTTGAAATTCCCGCGACCTCGCAATGTCGAAAATCGCTGTCCAGCTGGAGGCACATGAGAAGAAGAATATCGAGGGGGGGGGGGCTGATCAGAAGTAACTTGGACCTGCACTTTTGTGAATTTCTATGAAGACGGCGAGTCCGGCGAAAAAATGTGGATCCATTCGGTGCAATCATTGTAGACATAAAATTTTTGTATTGTGGAAAGAATTCTTCTTGACGTTTTTCGGAAGTTTATCCAACAACTCCACTAGAATAGCACGTGGAGAATGCAGCTGACTACCCTACGAAATAAATCACACGATATCTGAACTTTACATTGTTGCCGTTTGTAGCACGAAATAGCGAAATGGTTGGAAACATCTAACGCTTGGATTCCCGAAAAAGCTTTCTACATTCCACTTAACCCGATTACGTAGTACCAAATGTTTCCGAAACATTGTGTCCTCGATATGTAACTGAATTTAAAAAACGAATTTTAAATATATTGAGGCCATCCAAACAGCCCTATCATGATTTCCAGAATAGGCTTGTTTCCACTAAGAATAAATCGGATGGCTTTGAGTTTCTAATAGTTTGAGTTTCTAGTCAATTAATAATATTTTTGGAAAATGACACAATGACAAAGCGCTAAATCACGTGACATTAAACACCAATGAAAACAGCGTGACGTCATACCTCGCGAAACGCCATGTTGTAGAATTTTCGTATATAGTGACCGGGTTATTTCGAGTTTTCAGCAATTATTGTTGAATTAATAAAGTTCGTTTTTAGTTTTAATCTTGAAATACATGTATAATTTGCCATGGAATCAAGATTTAACAAAACAAACTGCAGCAATTTGCCCAAAATTGACGCCGTTAAGCTTGACAAATCTTTTGCAATAAACACTTAATTTTGTTCATCGGAAATCCGCAGTGTTAAAACTTATATGTAAGTATTATGTGAAGAAGAAACAAAGACTTATTTAATTAGCAGTTGAAAATACTTAACTGATTTTGAGGTTAGCGAGTTTTAATAACTTTAACGTTTATTCATATGTGGTCCATCGACTGAAAATTCCTCAAAATCTGAGTTGCATTTGAATATTACAAATGCATTTATACCTGTCACGTCGAGCATTCCAACAAAAATACCCAATGGACCATCTCCTGCTCTTTCATTTTGTTGTTTGATCGTGGGAAAGTTTGTCCAAAATATCTACACCACCTTTTGTTGAGTTATCAAACTCAATTATCTCCGGTTTTCCCGAGTCACTGTTCTCTTCCCCTCTTTGGTGCATCGCTGACAGAAGCAGAACCTTTTTTTTCAACTTTCGGTGCACGAGCAAGAATAATTTTGTTATCTTGGTACAGGTATTTGGTAGATAATAATGTAGGCGGTATCTGTGGTTCATTTTTACGAAGTGTACCAACGATTGTTAGTTTTAGTTCACAAAAAACTTCTGCCAATTCAATACAAGTGTACTCCTATTAGTTCCAGTTATTGTTGAGCTGGGTTTTAGAACATATTGAGCAGGAATTGACAAATCATCTTTCTTATTCGTTATCTCCTTTCCAACGTACGAGATACCGCTCATGAAACAGTCCAGCGCCTACTGTAGGCGTGAAAACCAGCTCCAGTTAATCTAGTTCCGAGCATCCCTCGAGGCCAACTGATGGGGTTCTCGTACTACAAATAGTTGGTGGGGGGGGGGGATAAGACACTCAATATGGAAGGAAAAGGGTCGGATGTGGCCCCCCACTTTATCGCTAGAGGATTAAATAAGTGATAACATGTTATTTGTGGAATTAGTTGATAATTATCGTGCCCCCTCGCCATTTTTAACCACTTTCTTCGTATTTCTTTACTGTTTGGAACGTTTATGAATCATTTGTCTGGCGTTTTTATCGTTGTATTTCCACATCGGGGTATTATACAGTATTTATAACACGAGGAATTTATTATTTATTAAAAAACACAATTGACTGGCATAAACAAACACGAGGTATGACGTTATTCAAGACGCGATGATAGTCTCGGCCTTTTTCGCGGTCAATTTATAAAAACTCAAAATACTGACGTGAAAAATCTATTTTTTCTCAAAATAATATATTTTCGGGGTGAAATAGATGCTAAACTATAATTTTAAATTTCCAAATTTCGTCAACCAGCCTATTGTATGGAAAATTCGCCGAGCACATATGAAATCTGTTCGCGAGTAAACTCCGAGCATGAAATTCGTAATTTATAAGTTTCGTTGTTTGAAATTAATTTATTTTTACCTCGTATAATACAATGCTCCGATACGGATGGACGCTAGTTTTTTAGTCGTGACTATTTTCTTTAATGACAAAGCGTATAGATGATACTAATGGTACCGGTTGCCGCGAGCTATTCTCCGCTCGTCCCGTCTTCGTATTTTCCAGAACAAATTTCAAAACTTATAATATTCACAGAAATAAATTTAAATACGACAGAATATTCTCCATATTATTATACCGGCATAGAGCATTGATAGAAAATATATATACAGAGTGATTTAAATACTTTAACGGTTTCTATCTATCACGTGTTTGTCTAATTTTCGTTTGGACACTCTGCTGAACTATGTGAATATACAGGGTGTCAAACGCAAGGTGACTCATTCACAAAACCTCATAAAAAAACTTTAATTACAAAAATTCTTTGTATATAGAAGAATTTTTAGATTATTCACTTTTGGATTATACAATTCTTTAGTAACGACATCAACTTTGGAATTTAAAAGGAAAAAATCTCTAAATTATATACTTTTTTTGATTTAATGGTGAATTTATTGAATTTTCGTGATTTTCGAGTGTAGAATCATATTTTTTTACTGTCAATAGAAGTTTGGAATTTTGTAAATAGCAAAATCTTTTTTTTTAATGATACACCCTGTATATTATAACTTCAATAAAACGCGCATAAAAATAAGAATCAGTTCATATATATACAGTGTGTCTACTTAAATTGGAACCATATGGAAAACATTTTTATTAGTAGTTTTATGAAAAAAAGTTATTTACATTAAATTGTTCTTTTGTAAAACTCTTGTATTATTTTTCGTATCATATTTGGAGTATTTTTTTCGCTCTCCAAATATTCCACATCGTCAAATGTCGCTAATAAACCTGCTGTTTTAAGTAACCGTATAAAAAGTAGTCAAGGGGAGTCAAATCAGCAGAACCAGGAGGTCAAAAAATATCTGAATAGGTGTGAATCACCTTCCCATTAAACATAACTCTAACGTTTAATGAACTGTGGATGGAAGAACCGTCTTGTTGGACCCAAATTGTCATACGTCGTACAAAAAATCACTTATTCGATTTTCTAATAATCGTAAGTATTGTGCGGCATTTAACCCTTAATTTGGCAACGATCCAATTTATTAATTGAAAATATTTTTTTTTTAAATTGTTCTTTAAGGTCTAAATAAGCTAATTTCAAAGTTTGAGAAATTTGAGTTCATTTTTTGGGTACCTCGTAGGATACATTGCGAAATAAGTTGGTTTATGGTTGGCGACAGAAGTAATGGTGTGGGTTGATGGCTCCAGAATGTGATGATGACAGATGGACAAAGATCTCTCATCAGGAGGTCTGTGTACAATTCATCTACCGGTACCGATTCGTCAGCAATCGACCGGTCCATCATTGTCTCATCCTTTGACACTTCTGGAGCTTGTGATGGATCCTCTGCATCAAAACTTTCTTCAACGTATACTTCTAAAAATTTGCTCGCTGAATGAAGTAATACATCTTCCCTCTCCAAATTTTCTTCCTCATCTTCAGAGTCCGCCGTTGGTTTAGGAAGTGAAAAAAAAGTCCAACTAATTTATTTTTGTACACACACATACATTGGTTCCGAGTTTTTATTACAAAGTTTGGATTACTGTTAGTCCACCAGCGATAATTTCGTGATGAGACGGTTCCGTTTAAAGAAAATGTTGCAGCATCGGGAAATTTTATAGTTCTTTTAACAAAACGGATTTTCATCCGACTTTCTTTAGATCAGAGCGTAAATAATCATAAAATCTGAAAACTCAAAACAACTTTATAACATTTTTCTGAATTGTAAATTTACTCTTGCACAAAATTCAAATTTTTTGACAAACCTCGTATACTGCATTAAAAAATTGATATCTGATGGTTGTATTTCAACTTTTGGACTACGCAGAACTTTTTATAGTATACTAATAACTTTTTTTCGTAAAGCCACTAATAAAAAAGTTTTCCATATGGTTCCAACTTAAGTAGACACACTGTATATTATGGTTGTGGGATTTTATGACTTTTTTTCATTTTTTCCACAATTCTATATTGAAAATAATGTAGCACGTTGAGCCCCGGGCCATAGGCCCGAAACTATACTCAGAGCTGGCCTATGGACCGCACGACGTAGTTTATTTTAAACCTTTTCCGCGGCCGAAGGGACCGCATTTTCTCGGGTTTTACAGTTGGGTTGGACCGCCCTGGGTCCTTGAAACATTACACTTGAGCCGTTTGATTTTTTTTCCTAATTTTCTACTCCATCGTAAACCCAAAAACCATATTTTGATTAAGTTTTTTCGACATTATTCAAATAAACTTGGATTATAACATAAAATATGTGAAACGTTTACATTACGTACATTTCAAAATGTTTTAACACAAAAATACAAAGACATTGAAAATAAGAAAATTTTTGGAATAGTGAAATGTCAATTCTCCAGCCAAATGCTGAAGTTTGAGCGTACCCAAATGCATTATTTTTATAATTTTTTATATGAAATATAATTTTTCATTTTAAACATCGCATACTTTTTTATGCTTTAATATAAAAGCATAGTTCAAAAGATGAAAAAGCGATAAAAAAATTTTTTTTGCAAGTTTCATACTGCAAGTAGGGTGTAATTTCAAAGAAAACAAATGAAAAGATTCATTTCGAATGAAAATTGCAAACAAATTCATATTTTTTGTGTGCGGTCCAAAGGCCCACTATAGGCCCGGGGGAAAGTTGTAAAGTGATAAACTTTCCCTCGGGCCCAGAGCGGGCAAAAAAAATTATTGGACCAGGGGGAAATTTCATGCATTTTTACGTTTCGAGATATTTAAAGTATGAATACGCGGAAAATTACTAAAATATACTGAAATAAAATACCAAAATCATATTTAAAGACAGGCATTTCTGTGGATTCCCCATTTTCTGCATTGCAGGTAGTATACCTTTCTGGCAAACCTCCCATTTCAAAACCCCAACTGGGGTACTGCGTTTTGTGTAATTTTCATTTGAAGATATCTAGATCTAGATTTTTCTATACATGTACGTGGGTGTTTTGTACTAGTTTTTATGATATTATTTAAAAAGACAAACATTGGAATAATCACACATGCTTAGTGACGCAATTTAAACGAAAATAGTCGATTTTTTTATTTCTAAATGAAACCTGAAAACTATGGATTGTGAAAAGAAAAAATCGCTTTTGGAAACAAAAGAAAATGCTTTTCCATCAGAGCAACGCATATTCTCACACTTTTTCCGGTTTCCTAACTTTAAAACTTCATTTAAAGGAGAAAGATTCCTAGTTATTGTTACCAATAACCATATACTTTAAGGATTTTCTGCTGTTTTCTTAGTTCCAATCGGAAAACATCAACATTTCTTATAAATAAACCAACATTTCATAAAAAGATCAGAAAACCTTATAATTTTCAGTTTAGCAAGCTATTCAAATGTCCGCAAAGTGTTTTGATTATTCTTTTGTTTCAAGTGTGAAATGATGGACTCATTTTTCATCCAAACTGCGCAAAAATTCGATGGAAACATCTTCACGAAGCTGTTTTTGTTCCATTGTGTCAAACGCGGCACCCACCTTGCGCACAGCTTCCTAATGTCCAAATTTCCGATCTTCCAGTATCTTCTTGAACATTTCTGGAATCGTCACCTCATTTGGTCGACCACTGCGATGCTGGTCCTGGCAGATCGTACGGCCTCGAATGATCCCAACCAGAATAGAATCTAGTTCAGCTTTCGTATTTTGTTGGGCTGACGCCTTTCGAAATAACGATGACCAATTTATTCCATGTTGATGGCTGCCAAAGAAATACCAAACAACGTGGCGTCTTCAAACTTGTAATTTTTCAAGCAACTACCGCCATCTCTAGGTCAGACCAGGATCATCGGCAACAAGTCCCCAGAAAGAATGAAAAACTTCGGTTTATATACAATGTTTTAAAACGGAATAATACGGGGTTAGTTTAAAGTTTAGAAACGGGATATTATTAATGATGAAATTATACAACGATTATGTTAATAATTTATGTCTGAATTTTTTGTTTTTTCTTTTCAAAAATGCGAGCTCGAACAATCACAGAATCACAGTATTGAGTTGATATACACAAAAAGAAAAGAAGAAGAAAATAAACGTTGGGAATATAAAGATACTAACAAAGAAATGATATTCAAATTGTTGCGAGATTACCGGTTGATGGAAGTAAATGAATGAAAGGAATCACTGATTGCTCTCCATTAATATTTATGAGGAAAATTATACGAAAAGAAGAAAAATGTCTGTAAACTAGATCGGGTTATAGTCCAGGTTAAAAACGACGAAATTACATTACGAATTATATTCCTTTAAATGAAAAAATTTGTCAAAAAATGGCGAATACAATGTAAGAAAAATGGAGGGTGCCGGTTCCCAAATAAAAGGAACTTTTTGTAATAACCCCGTACAATAAAAAAAGGAACAGTACGCGGTATATGATTAGTTGTATTGTGATTACATTCTTATTGCTCCTATCATGATCTTAGACCGCGGTTTCAAATTTAATCAACCAGAAACAATATCAATATTTTCGTTATCGTATCAAATCTAAATAAAATCAAAAGGAATGCAGAAATACTGAATCGTGGTTAATCTCGATATATACATGCAGTGGTACGAGGACGATACTACGAGGGTGTGCGGAAATAAGTGTCCAACAAGGACTGTTGAAAAACGTTAATGTTTAATACCCGATTTTTTCCAACACTTCTAGCAAACAAATGCTGGTGTATCATTCAGAATTGAACGTTGATGGAGCTTCCGAAAAAACAAGATACCATTTGCTTAAAAGTATTTCGTGCGTGGTCAATTATTGTTGGATTTGGTTCATCTTGAAAAACCAATAAAGTCGATTGTTGTTCCATTTCGGGTTCGTATGTATAGATCCATGATTCGTTGTGTGTCTCGATTTTATAGACTTCATTTGAAGCACCGCGATTGATTTTTTTCAATATTTCTTCGCGTCAATTGATACTAGTTCCTTTCTGATTGATTTTCAAATTATGCGGTACCCAACGCGAACAAATCTTTTTGATAACCAAACCCTCGTATATATATTTTATTTACCAGAAAATTTTTTCGTTACCAAAATCTTTAAATTCGAAAATTTTCAAACAAAATGTGATAAAATTGATTAGATTAGATATTATAAATATTTCTTGCTACGAATTTGAAGATTTTTCCAAAAAAATCCAATAAAACCAATTAAATTGGATAATATCAACATTTCAAGACGAATCTCACTAAGAACATTATAGAATATCGTTTGTTGCGTATTTTTATAGCTTTATATTATATACTGCCCTACCCAAAATCTGCAAATTCGAATTTTTCCACACAAAAATTTAACTAATACGAACATTTTTACACAAATTCTCTTAGAAGACGATTTTTCATCTTTTTTGGAGCATTTTGATAAGTTGGAATCATACGCTGCTTTATAAAATATTCTATATTATACACTGCCCTGCCAAAACCCTCAAATTCGAAATTTTTCCAAAAAAAAATCTGTAAAAACCAATTAAATTATATAATATGAACGGAATTTGACAAAAAAATGATTTTACCTTGTTTGTTAATAATTTTGATAAATTCATATCATATACTGCTTTACCAAAACTTTTAAATATGTTTTTACTCAAACAAATTTTATTTTTTTCCAAAAAAAACCAATTAAAATCAATTATATTGGATAATACAAACATTTCTACACAAATTTCAGTTAAAAAAATCAATTTTCATCTTTTGATGACTACTTTGATAAATTTCAATTATACACTGCCCCACTAAAAACTTCATATTCGTTTTTTTTTCAACAAATAGCAAATAAAACCAATTAAATTATAGAATACAAACATTCTCACAGGAATTTTAAGGAAAAAACTTATTTTCATCGATTTTGATGAATTTAGATTATACACTGCCCTGTTAAAACCTTCACTATTGATTTTTTTCTAAAAATAAGTTATGAAACCAATTTAATTATATAAAACTACAAAAAATTATTTTGCAATCTTTTTTGACTATTGTGATAAATTTATATGTTACACTGTCCCACAAAAACTTCGAAATTGAATTTTTTTATCACTAAATGCAAATAAGTAAAACCAATTGATTTTTACCGAAGAATTTCAACTGAAATAATTATTTTTCATCTTTTGATAATTACTTTTATAAATTTAAATTATACACTGCCCTATTAAAATCTCCGTAATCGATTATTTTCTAAAAATATGTGATAAAACCAATTTAATTATGTGAAACAAACATTTTTATACGAATTGCAACAACAAAAAAATTACATTTTCATCTTATTTGTTTATTTTAATAAATTTATAAATTACACTGCCCCACGAAAAACTTGAAATTCGATTTTTTTATCACAAAAAACTGTAAAGCCAATTGATTTTCACCATACGATCATTCCTTCACGAATTTCAACTGAAAAAATCATTTTTAATATTTTGATGTCTACTTCTATAAATTTGAATTATACACTGCCCTACTAAAACCTTCGCAATCGTTTTTTGTCTAAAAATATGTGATAAAACCAATTTAATTATGTGAAACAAACATTTTTATACGAATTACAGCATCAAACAAATTATATTTCCATTTTGTTTGAGGATTGTAATAAATTTAGATATTACACTGCCTTACCAAAAACTTCGATTTCAAAAAAATTAAATAAAACCAATTAAATTATAGAATACAAACATTCTTAAACGAATATCAATGAAAAAAATTGATTTTTATCGTTTTTCAAGTATTTTCATAGATTTAGATTATACATTGCCCGACAAAAAATTCCAATTCGAAATTTTTTCCCAAAAAAAAACTGTAAAGCCAATTGATTTTCACCATACGATCTTTCCTATACGAATTTCAACTGAAAAAAATCATTTTTTATTTTTTGATGTCTACTTCTATAAATTTGAATTATACACTGCCCTACTAAAACCTTCGCAATCGTTTTTTGTCTAAAAATATGTGATAAAACCAATTTAATTATGTGAAACAAACATTTTTATACGAATTACAGCATCAAACAAATGATATTTCCATTTTGTTTGAGGATTGTAATAAATTTAGATATTACACTGCCTTACCAAAAACTTCGATTTCAAAAAAATTAAATAAAACCAATTAAATTATAGAATACAAACATTCTTAAACGAATATCAATGAAAAAAATTGATTTTTATCGTTTTTCAAGTATTTTCATAGATTTAGATTATACATTGCCCGACAAAAAATTCCAATTCGAAATTTTTTCCCAAAAAAAAACTGTAAAGCCAATTGATTTTCACCATACGATCTTTCCTATACGAATTTCAACTGAAAAAAATCATTTTTTATTTTTTGATGTCTACTTCTATAAATTTGAATTATACACTGCCCTACTAAAACCTTCGCAATCGTTTTTTGTCTAAAAATATGTGATAAAACCAATTTAATTATGTGAAACAAACATTTTTATACGAATTACAGCATCAAACAAATTATATTTCCATTTTGTTTGAGGATTGTAATAAATTTAGATATTACACTGCCATACCAAAAACTTCGATTTCAAAAAAATTAAATAAAACCAATTAAATTATAGAATACAAACATTCTTAAACGAATATCAATGAAAAAAATTGATTTTTATCGTTTTTCAAGTATTTTCATAGATTTAGATTATACATTGCCCGACAAAAAATTCCAATTCGAAATTTTTTCCCAAAAAAAAACTGTAAAGCCAATTGATTTTCACCATACGATCTTTCCTATACGAATTTCAACTGAAAAAAATCATTTTTTATTTTTTGATGTCTACTTCTATAAATTTGAATTATACACTGCCCTACTAAAACCTTCGCAATCGTTTTTTGTCTAAAAATATGTGATAAAACCAATTTAATTATGTGAAACAAACATTTTTATACGAATTACAGCATCAAACAAATTATATTTCCATTTTGTTTGAGGATTGTAATAAATTTAGATATTACACTGCCTTACCAAAAACTTCGATTTCAAAAAAATTAAATAAATCAATTAAATTATAGAATATTCATATTTTTACACGGATTTCAATGAGAAAAAGTATTTTCATCGTTTTTGAAATATTTTCATGAACTTATATTATACAATTTCCTACCAAAACTTTCAAATTGAATTTTTTTTCAATTAAAATGAAATAAATTATATTATCCCAACATTTTCACGCGAATTTCAACAAATAGAAAAAAAAAATTTTTAGGTATAGTATTTTTCACAATCTTAGAAACTACGTTTTCTACCAAAACCTAAATAAAACTCGAAAAGACCCAAATTTTTGGTTATTTATTGTGAACTATTATTTTATAACGCCTGGCATTTTCCTTATAGTTTTAAGAGAAATTCAAATTTGTTTTTAATACACCAATGTTTTTCATGGCTCGAAATAAACTGATACAGACAATCTGACCCTGTTAGGGTCCGGTATTAATATAAAGGGTAAAGTCTATTCTATCGCATCTCATATGTATATTTACGATTCGTTATTGTTGAATTGACACATTCTGACAGAAAAATGAAGAAAACCTATTTTATTTTTTCTTCTTTCTTAGGGGTATTTAACTACAAATATCCACATACCATTAAATTATGAAATAAATACTAGCACACTCATATAAACGGTTTGTTGGTCGGTGGGTTGTTGCGACAGCTGAAATCTGAGACATACAAGGTTCGCAGATAAGCCGGCATTCTTGCTAAGAGCTTACGCAACGGTTGTTTTTTTTTTTTTCTCTCGATACATAATTCTTCTGATAAATTATTCGCGTCGTTGAACCGAAGTCATTTGATAAAACTGAAATCGAGAAAATATCATTTATTTCATTCGAACTACCTTTTTGTATACCACCTAACATTAAATGACGATTAGATATATGTATACAGCGTTTAAATAAATTTAACTGCCGACTAAAACACTCCCTAAAGTCAGAGAGCAAAGTCATAGTACTACCAGATCGCCCACGTACCTTGAAGATATGGGAACAATTTCAGTAATACTGTTCATAGACGGAGATTATATTCCTGATGAATGGGGTTAATATCGGAACTGTAAAACACACGTTTCGGTTTCTAAACAAAGAACGTCGAATCACAATTGTCCAATCGCGCCGAAAACGCCCAATCACCGTGGTTTTCACTCCCCTTTAACCTTTAAGGAAGATTAACTAGGTAATTCCAACGTTTTAAACCGCTTTAGTTCGAAATTCGCGAGCCTGGGTCCATGAATTATCGTAACAGTCAAAA
The DNA here is from genome assembly GCF_026230105.1 of Diorhabda sublineata. Lineage (NCBI taxonomy): Eukaryota > Metazoa > Arthropoda > Insecta > Coleoptera > Chrysomelidae > Diorhabda > Diorhabda sublineata. The sequence goes on along the minus strand of NC_079474.1, from coordinate 2,601,124 downwards.
GTCGTTCAATTCCTTCATCAAAATGGATTCAAATCATATACTGACGAGACCTTAGACAACTAAAACCGATCTGTAACTTGTGACACCCTTAATTTGATCTCTGATCTCTTCGGGTAAATTTATTTGATTCAATACTAGTTGTGGACTACAAGCGCGGATCCAGGAGGGATCATGATTAATTAACTTGGTTTTTTGTTTCAAAGTTAATGAGAGATTGAGGTTTAAAGTAAAAATTGCTATCAAAAAAAACGAATTAACTGATATTTTGTGGGTAAAAGGTTTAAAATGCCGTGACTTTGGGGGAGGACTCGCTCTAATACTAATGACCCCCCATTTATCAGGACCTTGGATCCGTTCTTGGTGGAATATGGTAAAGTTTTGTTTCTTTGCGAACGGGACATTTTCGATTCTATTAAGTATTAATCCTGGATAGTCGCATCAGGTATATTTGACCCAGACCGTTGAGTTTGTACATCGTAGAACGTACACGGTCTTACGAGGGTGGTTCCAGAAGTACTTGGCCTGACCTAGAGATGACGGTAGTTGGGCTATTATGATTTTTTAGACACTTTTTTGTTTGGTTTGTGTTTTAATGTGTCAAAAACAATGTTTCGTATTTTTTCTTTTGTATGTATTTTCTATTAGTTATGATGATCCGGCGCGACCATAACTTGCCAAAAAAACAGAGCGCGATTACTCCAGATTTGAAAGGATTAATCGATGGAAAATGTTTTCCAAGTTCCGCCTCTGTCCATGTGGGCTATCTCTTCTTTCTTGCATTGTAGTTTTGCGACGTAAAAATCCCTATAAACGTTGTGAGCTATAAAATAATGATTTGTTTTTAGTTGTTGCTTGGAGCATTCTTTTATCACACACACACCGTCTTAAATGAATCTCATTGTTACCACGGACAGAATTATTGCTTGAAAGTACATGTAACTGTATCACTATAAATTACCCATCCCTTATCAATGCTCGTATTATTGCAGAAAAAGTTTCGTGGTTAAGACTAGCAGGCTTTTAAAACCTTCGTAAAACCAAATAACTTTTACTTTTTACTTTCTGCTCTTAATTAATACATATCTCTTATTAACACATCACTCGATAGGTCACGTGACTACACATTTTTTGTGAAAAATCGATCTAATTTTCCTTCGAGAGCAATACAATCATTCCAACGCTTCTCAAACTTCTCGATGCTATGCTTGTACAAGGATTTGTCTTTTGCGTCGTGATAGGCTTCAGTTTCAGCAATTGCTTCTTCGTTTGAGCAGAATTTCTTACCGGCATGCATTTTTTTGAGACCAGCGAAAAGCCAGTAGTCACTGAGAGGCAGATCTGGACTATACTGTGGATGAGGAAGCAATTAGAAGTATAATTCGTTCAATTTAACCATCGTTGCCATCGACTTGTGAATCGGTGTATTGTCTTGGCGAAACAGTGATGTTTCTTCGACGTTTTTTTTTTTTATTTTTGCATTGAAACGATCCAACAACTCTGTGTAGTATTCTCTATCGATTATCTCTTCCTTTTGGACATAGTAAATGAACAATATTCCATGCGCGCTACAAAATATTGAAGCCATACCTTTCCCAGCTGACTGTTGTGCCTTTGGACGCTTCGTACCTGGTTCACCAACTGTAGTCCACTCAGATTACGATCGTTTTGATTCCTGTCTCATATCGACGCAAAAAATCTGATTTATTTCGTATACACATGACCGAACATTGCTCGGAATCACCAACAAGTTGTTGTTTTTGATCGACTGTGATTAAACGCGGCAGTCGGTTTCTCATGGTCAAATATTTATGCATAATTGTAAATACATTGCCTTCTGATATTTTAGCGCCACAGTTATCTCAAATAATTACAATTTACGATATAACCAAATTGCGTACTTTTTTGACGTTTTCTGGAGTAATCACCTCATTTGGACAACCAGAACGTCCACAATCATCGGTGTCTGTACGATAACGTTTTTTTCCATGGAACTGATAACACTTTCGAAGCCATTGGTGAGTTGTGAAAATAAAAGAGTCTTTTGAAAGTTGATACTTTTTAAAAGGATTCGAAAATGCGACTAAAGAAATCCAAAATTGGACATATTTAGGCGGATAAATTTTCATTACTAACTAAGTACTTAAAGACTATTATTCGATGGCTTTGATACTTATTTTTCCTTTTATATACTTCTACTATGATTTGAAAAAAATTTTGTTTCATCGTTTTGTATTTTGTGCCAATGAATCATCCGCCCTACTATCATTTATCTTTCTCATCCTCGAGTTGATAATTTCTCTTATTACTACAGTCAATGAGCCATATTTGCATAATCAATTGTACGAATGTCTCAAGGTAAAATATGAAGCCTCGACCGCGTAATCCAACACTATCATCAACCTCTTCGACATGAAGACATAACCTTGCTTTTCATTTACTCTCATAATGTTTATTCGAGTTCTTTTTATATCAAGTGCTGTTTAACAATATAAAATTTTTAAATATTTTCAAAAATTAATCGATAAATGACTGTATGTTATAAATTGGGGATGTTAGTTATTCTGCAGATCGATTTGATCTAGTTTACATTACATTTTTGACGTAATAACATTTCAGTTCCATACACTATACCCAGCCTAGTTTAAGAAGTCCTCAAAATAACCTTCATCTTTTTGATCATTGTCTGCGGCTGTTTTAACTCGATTACATCGCTTAAACTTTGCGGATTCTACTCTGGACGGTCGACCAAACGAACAGACCTAGTAGCCATTTCAAAAGATGTGGATGAATGGGTCTATCGAAACAATGGACTCCAAAGAAGACAAAGAACGTTTCATCTGCAGAGAAGGTTCGATAATATTGAACCAACTTCAGCAAACGTTTAATAAGTTCAATACCATTTTTATTATAAGAATCGTCGAGTTTTTCAAAATAGCCATCATCTTTTTGATCATTGTCTGTAACAACACCTTCTTCTTAGCCAAATGCGGCTGTTTTAACTCGATTCCATCGCTTAAACTTTGCGGATTCTACTCTGGACGGTCGACCAAACGAACAGACCTAGTAGCCATTTCAAAAGATGTGGATGAATGGGTCTATCGAAACAATGGACTCCAAATAACGTTTCATCTGCAGAGAAGGTTTTTTGGGGATAATTTTCATCGATTATCTTGAAAAAGGATAAACTATTAACGGCGAAACTTATTGCAACGTTTGAGCGAACAAATCAATCAAAAACCTCCGCATACCTTGGTGGACTGAAGAATCACAAACGATAATATTGAGCCAACTTCAACAAACTACAGATTCATTAAGTTAAATACAAAAATTAGCAACGTAGTAGATAGCAAAAACGATGCACACGATACAAATAAAAATTGAGTATGACGCTTTAACATCCACCCCTTTTAGTGGATCTATTGCCCCGCGATTTTTTTCTTTTCCGTTCGATTCGATTCATAATTGTCTCTCATATCTTCAAAGAAAATTGATTACGTCTTTAAACTCTGAATGATTAAAAAAAAAATTAATGTTATTATCAGATAATACTTGTAACATAACGCGATAATTATATAGAGGTATCTCTATCTTTCAATATTAAATTCACGTTTTTAATGTTATTTTAATTATATATTTTGAAAGCGGCACCGGTACTACGAAAAAAAAAAAAAACTCGTGGCTGTTGATACGATTATATTCCATAAAGTTCTACGAAGGTATCGTGGTTTTCACTAGCATCTATCTACTACTTTTCTGATACGAAAATTGGAAGATATTTAGACAACCTGCATTCTAAATTAAAAAGAATATAAAATATAAACAATCTATTTCTACAATTAACTATCGAGTACTGTTTCTGGAAGATTCTACCCCGAAAAAACCCAGCTCATCAACACGAGTAAGTGTTTATGTAAGAACGTTTGGGTTTTCTTTTCTAAAATCCATATATTCATCAAATTATGACCGAAAATGATCCGCACATTTATCAATTTTTATTAAACAGACGTATAACCTTTTAAAAGTGTGTTTATACAAAAACAGTGACTTATAGACCGGTTTTAACCTTCTTAGATCTCCTCAGTATAAAGTACAAATACTTAAAACCCCTCAATGTTACCCACAGGAGTTCTGAATAATTTTTTGTGTGGATATACATTATTCTGATCAAATTTCTTCCATAATGATTCATTCGTTAATTTATCTACGTTAAATAATCAATCGTCGATGTTTTTTTTCGCTTTTTTCTCGGTCTGATAGTGTTTTTTCCGAGATCCGTTTGATAATTCTCATTTCCGTGGTCTACAAGATTTGTTTCGTTTTTGTTGTTTCTTGTCTTAGGTGTTTCTTCCGCCATACTACGTTCTGAAGACAACCCGCGACTTTATTTGCTCTAGCTACTCCTCTTACAACGTCTCCTATGTCTCCATAACTGGTTTATTCAATTCCAAGGTATGCTGATAAAATTTTACTGGTAAATTTGGGTTTTGGATATGCTAGACTGAAAGACCTGAATCTTTTGTAAAAACAAAGTCGATGAAAAGTCACAAAACATTTATCAGTTTCAAGATATGGGTTCATGAATATGATATTGGACAAAAATATAGCGAATGACACCATAAATAAGAGCCGAATCGAAAAAACACATTAGGGAAGTGGAAACCCAAGCTAATGTTCATTGTGACTGATTTTTCGGGCAAACACGAAACGAAAACCAAAGTTCAGCCACCGTATTCTTCAGATTTGGTCCCGTGTGTAAATAAAAAAAAAATGGAAAATGAAACGGACAATATTTTAAACATTGAAAAACTGACAAACTTTGAAAAAATGAAAAATTTGATTGTATAACTGAAGACAAAGACAAAAAGATTTGGATACAAAGATACGCGAAGTGTCAAAATCATTTCTACGGTTGACAAAAAGATCAAGGACTTATTTCAAAAGGATAGTGAAGATCAAAAATGCAGATTGCTGGAAGACTTTTTTTGTTTTAACTATGAAAGGGGAATCGATCTGAGCAAATTGCAAAATTTAGCATATAGACTTGAGGCATTGAAGCAAGACTTTACAGACGATTTCAAAAATATTGAGCACATTACCCGGAAAATTTAGATTTTTCTAGAACTGCTTGGGAGTCGACTCCTCGAACTGAAAAGACGCTGGAAAACATCATTTCGAAATTATAATCTGAAGAAAATATTAATAAAAACAAAGAAAAAGAAACCAAACCATACAGAAAACGGTTGTTCCTTCAGAGACAAGCCAAGCAAATGTGGTGAAAACAAAACTGAAAGGAATCCAGATGAAATACGTACAAGAAGTGTACGAAAACTTGAATGAAACATTGGCATGCTTCTATAGTCTAGAAAAGATTTGTTAATAAAGATTTGTTCTGTAATTTCAACAAAATTAGATGTCAATAACCTACACCGGTCCTGTACGTGGTCATCTACGTAGTTGTTCATATATGGTTAGGTTGGGACCCCGGGGAGTAGGAACTATTTAAGTTTATTATAGTTCAGTTAAGTTCAACTAGCTATGGCTCCTTTTAAGGCTACAACCAGACTTGTACATAAATCAGACATAATTTCAAAATGTAAAAATAATTAAAATTCTAATTTCATTCATTTTTTCGCATTCATGAATTTTTGATATAGTTTTAAACAATTGGACCTCTGAAGGAAACTACTGCGGGTATATTCCTTCGAATCCCACTCTTAACATCACCTCCTACAGGACCCCGTGGGGGCTAGCGCCGCCGCTGATTAACCGAACAATCATTAACTAAATACCAGTCGAAATTTTCAAGAAAACTATCAACTTATATAAAATTTTGAAAGAAAATGCCGAATATTTTTACATGTTGCCGAAAATTTTAACAACAACCAAATTATGAAGAAAAGCTTCTTTGGAAAACACGATCCCATTATTTTTAAATCCTACAAATATCCTTAAGGTTATTAAATCTTGCTCTGCGTTGTTATTTTCTATAAAATGATGTCAATGTTTATAATTCCTCTTCAGTGGCTTAATTCTTTCAGATAATAAGAAAAAACATGATAGAACAACATTAAATAAATAATCTGCTCACAAATAAATTTTCCCCAATATCTTTCAAAAGTTTTAGATCAGGATAATTACGTCCCGGAATCATAGAATGCAAGTTCGGAAAAGGGAAAGAAAGACGAAAAGAAAAAAACAGTGGGAACCAAAATTCCTACTGGTAAATTACTTGCACGGACTTTAGATTAACTGCGATCTCTTGGATCAAGTTTGATTTGGAAATAAATCGCAACCCGAAACAGCAGCTGCAGAAACTGATGGAATTGATAACGAAACCACTTACAGTCCAGACTTATCGAGTTGTTTCGACCAATTTAAGAAACACTTCATATTCTTTCTCTATAAAAATGATACTTAAGAACTGGATTTCGGACGGTTCTTTTGAGGAAAATATATTTGAAGAGAAAGGGTTACTTCAAAAATCCACAAGTATAAGATTGAAGCTATAGAATCACCATATAAACTGCAAGGTCCATATAAAACCAACTCTTCATTGATTCATCTTTGTGTACGTTTAAATCAAATTCAACCTGCTCCCAATTTTACTTACCTTTCTGAGTCATAAAATCATCATTGAGGATCTGAGTTGAAACAACTCGCGTACGATTTTCGTTTTTTTTTTTTTGTTTTTGTTAATATACATGCAATTAATAAAGAAATAAATTAGATGTACATGCAACCCCCTTAGACATACCACTACGTCACATCACACGTGTTCAATATATCCGTGGTATGTAAAGTAGTGGCGGGACCGGGGGGAGAAATTAAAACAATACCATCACCATCCCTCCACTTTCTACTACCGCCACCTAAAAAAAAAAAGAAAATATTTTCACTCTTGCATATATTAACATAATAATATGAAGTAATTTCCCGTAGTAGAAACACACCCTGTAGTCCAGTGAGTACAGTCCAATTAGAATCAAAATCCACATCAAAATTTTGGCCACTAAGCGATATATTTTTGTTTAAATTTTCAAAATTTCGAATTTTTACAAATAACTATGCCGAATTTCGAAAAAAATTAAGAGATCAAAAATGTAATTCGAAAAATTTCCCATAAAAAAAGTTCCTTGTCATTTTTTCCTAATCTCAAAATTACTCTTACAATAAGCGAATTTCGTTTTACTGAATTTTTTTAATAGTGCATTTTTGCGGTTAACTCAAAAAAAACTTGAAATTTTGAGGTAAATTTCTGAAATCAAAAGCAGAGCAGAAAATTACCTTCGAAGAACAAAAAATTCTAAAATACCAGAAATTTTGATTGTTGTAAGTACTCTAAACTTAAGCGTGGGACAGGGATAATCCTTAAAAACGCTATTATTTATTTAAACATTTATCAAAAATAGAGAAAATATAAAAAATCAATTGCAATCTAGTCGATTTCATCATCACTCTTCCAAAAGGAATTCCGTGCTCGTCAGGGTATCTTCACCGTCTTCTCCAGCAGGACTGGTCTCTCCGTCAAAAAATTCTCCTTCCACCAAGTCAGCAGGAATCAGATTCGTCTTTAATAATGGTCTTTATATATTGGGATCTTTTTTTGAGATCAAGATGACCTTGGTACACCTTCGAGTTGTCAAAAAAGTGTTGTCTTATCAGTAGAACAATCATCATGTATTTGTTTCAGTTTGGTGCCCACTTTGGTAGTCTGAAGGAATGCCTTTCGTCCTGGCGCTTTGCCAATTTGGGATATTTCCAGCAACTTCAACTATTTCTTGATCAATAAAAGGTTTTTGTGAATTTTCGCTTGGTCACTTTTTTTCTTTTGTTGGAAACAGTTCCTTCGAAATTCTCGGTCATTTGTATAATGGGACCCAATATATAAATATACCATGTAGAAACAAAAAATGGAACACAAATAATTGATTTCAGATGTGGATTTTGTGCTTTAATGTTTTCTACGTGTGAGAGCGATACTCCTTATTTCTGGGTTTATTCTTTGATTGATTCATCAGTACGAATAGAAACATTGCAGATTAGATTAGGGTGTAAAGGCAGTGATTCGTTTTCACTAATGGAGCTACCGCTCTAGAGTCCACGCAGTTTACTTCCTCTGGTTCTAAGAATAGTAATGTACCTTTATCGATGGACAACTTCAAATTCACAAAGGAGGTGCTTGACCTTTTCTTCAGGTCGTTTAGAAGAAACTACAAGAACTTTTGGGAGCTTTTCCTTTATTAGCCAGGTGGTAGTTCACACAATGGCCAGTGTTTTCAGTTTATCTGGGGTTGTTTCCCCAATTTTGGTTTTTGCTCTAGTGCAATCGATGATATTGTTGTAGACACTCGTACGATTGTTAAGGCTGAGATTGAAAAGGCCCTGTGTATTTGAAATGAAAATGAAATTTTGAATTATGATAGAAGCACACGCGAGGAATGTCGAGAATTATCGGGGGGTCGAGGTCTGATTGACTGACAGTAAAGCAAGACGAAGAAGTTAAATCGATCGTGCACTCATGGAATGGATATTTCCCTACTTATAAGGGTAGGAGGTGGTTTTTGTAGGAAATATATATTTATTTATATAGGGTGCTAGACAAACAGTCCATCACGTGAAATCAATGGCACAAATCACGAAAAATATTCAAAACACGCCCGCACAGGCTTCTACATAGCAGCCCAGCCTTTTTGCAAGTGCGCAACTTACTACAACCTTTTTGGTAGTTACAAAAAATAATTTTTAAGATCTCCGAGGGCGCTTTCGGTGACAAAAGTCTCGAAACTCCCATCCCCACTTTACTGGATCTAAACTGGCATTGGAGAGCCATTCTTAAACCTGGAAATACACTTTTAAGCAATGCAATTTGGCTGCATCTGAGGTTGGAGGAGATTTACTACATTTTTCTTAACGAATATCTATACAAATCGAGGTCAGAGACATAACGAGACGCATTATATAAAGTAAGAACTGCATTCAATTGCATTTGTTAAAGTAGTTTTTTTCCTACCGCAGAGTGAGTTCAAAGGTATAATTGGACTCATTTTGAAGGTAATCGTCTAATTGATGACCTCAAGCAAGGGTTCGGTGCTGGGTGTAGCAGAGTCACAGACATATGGGTTTTAAGTTCACCCAGGCAACCATCAAAAAACAATCCAGTTCGTGTTGTTTACTAAGAAAATATTACAAGTCTGAATTTTTTTGTAGATACGGTTGGAAGGTACAGACTCTAACGAGTAAAATGCACTATCTTTCGTCCCGAAATGTTGAGTTTTCGAGGAGATACAGCAGTGTCTTCTTCAGCTTTGGACGTAATTTCCCTCAGACTCTACGTGGCGCGAAAACTCTTTAGTAAGATGGGATGACCCCGAAGTTTGAGCGCATTTTACAAAGAAATGACAGTTCTTAGGGAAAAATCACAGAGAACCTTTTTTGTAGAAAATTTCTTAAACTACATTTTCGATCTCTTTAATTTTTCCGAAATTTGGCATAGATTTCGAGTTATTTGCAAAATTCGGAATTTTGAAAATTTAAACAAAAATACGAGAATGTATTGATATCTAATTAGTTCCATGCATAAACAAAATATTGCGTTACCATAGCAACGCACAATAACTTATCAGAAGTGTAAGTGTAAAATTTGGCGTCAAAAAAGTAAACCAGAGTTGGAGTATCGAGTCATCATCAAGTACCTGTATTTAAAAGGGTTAAGAGGTAAGCAGATTTACGAAGATGTGCTTAATACCCTTGGTGATCAATGTCCGTGTATGTGTATGTATGCGACCGTGAAAAATTGGACTGCAAGCTTCAAAAGAGGTAAATTTTCCATTGAAGATTATGACCGTTCGAGAAGGCCAGTTTCAGTGTCAGTCCGCGAAAATATCGATGCAGATCTGAAGCACTGAATACTTCATACGAACGCGTTCATCATATAGTTCACGTCAATTTGGACATGAGGAAAATTGCTGCAAAATGGATCCCCAAATGTTTGAATGTTGACCAAAAGCGCGCAAGGATATAAGCATCGCGTTCGAACTGTGCTCGATTTGAAAACGATGTAGACTTCTTAAACCAAATTGTTACTATGGATGAAACTTGGATACATTTCTACGATCCAGAAACAAAGCAACAATCGATGGAATTGCGATACTCTGGTTCTCCAAGACCCAAGAAGTTTCCAAGTGTCCAAAAATCTGCTGGGAAAGTTCTTGCTTCAGTTTTTAGGGATTGCCATGGAGTAATCATGATTGCTTCTTTCGATAAGGGTAGGAAAATAACTGGAGATCACTATTCGACATTACTACGAGAAAAATTGAAAAGAAAAGACGCGGAAAGCTATCCAAAAGTGTTTTGTTTTTGCAGGACAACGCCCTGCACACAAATCTCATGTTGCCATGCAAAAAATTCGTGATTTAGGGTTTGATTTACTAGAACATCCCCCTTATTCACCAGATTTGGCTCCTTCCGACTATCATCTCTAATTAAGAGGAGAATATTTTGGGTAATAAAATACTTTGACATTGAAATTTTGTTTGGTTCAATAGTAGGCTAAGAATTTTTGGATATATCTTTGTATATCGCTTAGCGACCAAAATTTCGATGTTAACTTTTACTGTACCCTTAGAACTACGAAAATCAGCGACGTAACTAATTTTCGTGGGTCAGAAGCTGTGATCATTGGACTAATTCATTTTATAGTCCTTCATTTCCGCTATATCAACAAAGAACTATGCGTAGGATTACCTAAGTAAACTATATCTTTATATAATTTGCATAATATAAAAAAAAATCTTGTCACGCTGTGTATTCTACTTAAACTCATAGTTACTGAGCTGAACCAATTCACGTATTAGACAATAATAGTGAGAAACTAACAGCAAGTAGTAAAAATGATCATAGACATCTGTCAAAATGAAAATATCAATAGAAAAAAATATTTTTTTACTAAAATCCAAAAATGTTCCATTAATCCCACTATTTACAGAAAAATCAGTATGTATGATGGATCTTGCTTCCAAAGATCTTCGTTTTCTATTCCCCTCGAGCATTATCTCACACCTCGAGAAAATTTAGTTAGTAGTTTCGTTGAATTATCTACTAAACCTTCTTCAGATGTCCATCGAGGTGACAACACCTCAACAGACCTCCTACAAGTCTTCATAAATTGTTCTTTTCTATATTTACTTACTTTACTATTCCGTCAGGTACCACGAAATATCATCTTAAGATCATAAGCACCAGCTGCAGATTTTGGACACACCAAAACACCTTGGGAAATGGCACGATGAGATTTAAAGTCCAGCACAAAATACCTTCTAGGTTTAGGTGCAAACAATCTGTTTGTAATTTCTCAAATATAATATTGTTAAGATGGAAATCCCTCTTAGTACGTTCATATAATAGAGTGAACATAAATTTAAAATGCAAAAATGTCGTAATAGTCGTTGAGCGCATGTATAAATTATGATAATGATGGTCTCGGTGGAATTATATCTGTTATATATCGCCCGTTCACTGCTTAATCACACCCAATTATATTTCGAAATAGCTTTATATAGATACAACTTTACCTCGCCAACAGTCGTTCTTAAAAGAATTCTCTCTTTTACTTTACCTGAAACCAAAAGAAAATGTAAATATAATTGACAGTATATAATTTGAAAAATTCAACAAACTTATATATGTAAAATATGAAATAAACCACTACAAATACCAATAATGTATGCCCAATTTATTGATTCAGTCATTTATTCATCCAAAACAAAAAACATCAACAACGAAGATCCTCAAAAAACAAATTATATTATAGAAATCATCAGTTAATTTTTCCTGATTGATATGATGACTATTCCATCACTTGAGCATACCTAATGGAGTCCTGGTTCATCTGTATCGAAATGAGTGTTGTCTATGAAGAAATCTTATGAGTAATACCTGGCCCAAAATGTTCTATACCCTTTTCATTATAAGAATCATCAAGCTCCTCGCAATAGTTATTAATTCTCGACATTCCCTCTTTATTGGATTGGAAAATATTTGACCCACGAACCATTCTTTGAAATCCGAGGATGCTAGATCTAGCGAATGGGGTGTATGAGGTAGCAATTCAAACTTCATTTCATTAATTTTTGCAATTGCAATGATGGATGTATGAGCTGGTGCAATAAGTTGATAATTATCCCACGTACATCGCAAAAAACAGACGCCATGACCTTCCCGTGCTAATGGCACGGTCTTTGCCTTCTTTGGTACCGTATCTTCCCTTTTCAATCCATTTTTTTGATTATTCTTTAGCTTTTACATTGTTTGGATCTTTCAAATAAAATATTTTTCAGTTTTAAAGCAACTCCAGATCGAACCAGATCTTCTAGGATCATCCTCGTATATTAATATCTTGTTGGAAACGAAGAGCTCGGTCAAAATTTGCCGCACATTATAAAAAATGTCGCTCTGAACGTAACTACTTCAAATTGTTCTTCATCGGAATCATTGTCTTCGTCTAATTTCTTTGGTTAAATTTACTTCTTCATCGGCTACTGTTTCCTTTATCTGCTTGAGAAACATCGGCAGTAAAATGCTTGTTCATTTGTTATCTAGCATAAAAAATGTCTATTCCTTTAAATGGACGTGGACATGAATTAGTTGGAACAAAAAAAATTACTGCTGGTTGATTTTTTATCAGCATTAAAGACTTGATTAGAAATTTTGATATTTATTCATCAATTGTAGGTGAATAGCGTGTTATTTTCAGAAAATTTCAAAGATTTGGGATTTTAAACGGTTGATTCGAAAGAAAATCGATTTGAAACCTTTCTCGTATTAAAAAAACTGATCCAGATCATCTTTGTGTGGTGCTATGGTCCTAACGTCAACAATCAAAGTAATCGAAGACGCGCTAGAAAGAAAATTTTCTTTGAAAGTGTTTGTTAAAAGGACCCAATTCCTCAGAGCTTACACATCCATTTTCTAAGTACGAAAAGCATTGAACGGATCAAAAAAAGCATGAAAAAAGCTGTCAAATAATAGCGAAAGCAATTATAGAGTGTATGATGTATAAAATCAGTTTATTAAATGAATAAGAATTATACGAATCACCCTATATATTAATCGAAACTGGTCGAATCTTTTGATGAAGAATAATAACCGCATAGCTCAAACTTTCTGTAGTATAACGAATCACAAACTCATAATGAGGTGCTGGTTGCATCATAAAGAAATCAAAAGTGATTAAAAATTCCAAACGGTCGTATCTCTTTCAAAGTAACCGTTAGTTGAACATCGAGTCCTTTAAATTAGTGACACAAAAACAGGTATGTAATAAGCAGTTTGTGTTTGCCTATCACCACCGTTTACATTATTTTTCTTCTGCGCCCAAACCAATTCAATCGAGTTTAGTTCGCAGATAATTTTCTGCTATTTCAAGTTTCGAGGAGGATCTATCACTTGTTCGAACCATTCATGAGATAGTAGTCATGCTGATGCGGACTATTATCAGTCTGCGCTCCTTTCCTGATGGTTAATCACTTGACTGCCACATCTTCTACCATAGAAGTTTCCTTTTGGGACGTTTAATTCGCGTCTAGTTATGTTTGTTGGTTGGCACCCAGGATTCGGAACATTTTGATCGACATTGGTAGTAGTTTTGACTCTATTTTGTAGCTCTTCTTTTGTGTTAGCTTGATCTCAATCTTTTGTATCCTATGTATGTTTTCTCTCCATCTTTGTTCACTTCTTTAGCTACTTCCTCCACGACCAGAAGACAAAACAACTTATATCACTTGTCGAAGCCAACAGTATATTATTCAAAAATACTTGTTTCGTATAAATTATAGTTCTTCTTTGGTTTTTTTACCCTTTTAAATTCATAGCAATTCAATCTATCGGCTAAGGGTTGAAATAATAGCTCCTGGATCGTATTGTATTATTTTCATATGAAAATCCGGCTCTGGAGAAAGTTTTCAATGAAAGATATTCGCTGGAGGCAACTATAAAATTTAACTGTTCCTACATTTGTTTACATTACGTGAAGATTTGTCATATTGATAGCGACCAGTTACCGGTTTAATAATCGTGTAGTTGAAAATATGCAACAAACTCATTCAAAGTCATTTTAACCTACGAAGATGCTTCAGTCTCTGCTCTGGCACGAATAAGTAATGAGGATGATGTCCGAAGAAAGCATTGATGCTTTAACCGCAGAATAGAAGAAGACGACGAAGACCCTCGAGGACCTGGAAGGACCATGAAAGACACAGCTAACCAGGAAAAGCAAAAGCGATAACAAACGATTCCGCCGTATTCAGCAAATACGTTAGTAGGCATTGAATAATACATGCTTCGGAAGCTTAGACTTTACTCTATTTTTCGACATAATCGAGATAGTAATCCATGAGAGCCAAGTCTGGGCTGTAAGCAGGGGTCGAGACAGTATTTCATCTAAATATGTTGTGTGACACGGGCGGTGTCCACTCAATTTGTGAGCATGGTTTACACCGCACGCCAAAAGTTCTTGAACCTTTCTTGTCATAGAAGCAAATGGAAGCTCCGTGTTCATTCCTTCTAGGACAAGAAGAAGCCGAGCTACGTGACAATCTTGACTTAATTGAGTACACACAAAACCCATATATGTAAAAAGTCTATAAAATAAGCGATATGTGGATAGATTCTTCTTGATCCATCTCCATTGCGATTTTATCTTCTCCCGGTGGCTTCCAATTCTTCAATTGTCTCATTGCTGCCCCCCAATTTTTCTCTAGTTATAAATTCTACACTTCCCGCTTCTTCTCCTTGCTCTCTATTCTCTTCCGCTATTTTTGTTTTGTTTTAAACAGTCCATTACATCTATTTTGTACCGTATTTTTCGGGGGCAGACAAACCCTTCATGGGACCTGGATCTTTCTGTTGTATCAGCTACAGAACAATAGAAAAAACATTGGAAAATAAGGTAGATCGGACCATAACCAACGAAGATCAGCTGAACGTCTCAACTTTGGTGAAAACAATCAACAAATACTAATAGGAATCCATCGCGCCTCAATAGATGCTAGATAATGCGGCGTGCAGATTTTGTTGCACATTCTCTCGAATAGAACCCCAAAGTACTACGTCTGGAAGGGTATGAAATGGAATACCAAGGTCTCTTGCAGCTACAGCCATCCCTCATTCTGGACTGTCTAAAAGAAGTGGAATTAACAGATCCGACAACGGAACAGTTTTTTTTGTCTAATTCTACCTTGTCCCCAAATACCTCCCATTTCCACGGTTTGTGGTACATTACGTACCACATTTTTTGTTTCGTTTTCCTCTTTATACTTTCTAATTTATTTTTTACCAG
The DNA here is from genome assembly GCF_026230105.1 of Diorhabda sublineata. Lineage (NCBI taxonomy): Eukaryota > Metazoa > Arthropoda > Insecta > Coleoptera > Chrysomelidae > Diorhabda > Diorhabda sublineata. The sequence continues at coordinate 2,585,790 of NC_079474.1, read as the reverse complement.
TTTTTTCAGCTATTGCTGGTTGATTTAATCTTTTCGCTATTACTTAGTTTATTTTTACTTTATCGCCATTTTGTATGTTTGTAAGATCAAATAGAGCATAAAATAACGCTTAAAAATTGAGGTTAGAGTCTAAATTTTCATGTAGTATAAATTTGTAAAGTGCTACGATGCCCAATTTTCGAAAATTTCTCTGCAGACGTGTGAGATACGAGAACCGTTTTTTTTTTTTAAATTTCCGATAGGCTAAAAATATAAGACAAATTCATATAAAATTCTCGTATCTGTTAACAAGTTTTTCAATACCCTCTTCAAAGAAAGTTGCCGCCAATTAATTCAAGTAGAGTACAAACAGACCTTGAAACTTCTGGAAATTCCGTAGACAAAGCAGTTATGGTGAAATTGGGGTTTTCTTTCTGCCAACACGTTGAATCAGGTCTTCTGAAACCACACCATCGCTCACGTTTTCCCCATACACACCCGACTCATTCTCCGATGTATTTCTGCAGCACTACGGCCTTCGGCGCGTAAAAAACGAATCCCACTTGGCGGAAGCATCAATAATGGCGGACATGGTTGTAGCACAACGCCGACTGACGCCTGAATGTCAATAATGGCGGAGTGTGTAGCGCGAGAGCTTTCTTCGGCAGCATAGCGTCTGCACGGAGCGATCGGAGGTTGAAAAAAAAAACTGCCCTCGTATATATGTAACGGGTGTGGCAGCTCGTTTGTTACAGATTTCTATCGATATCTTAATTTACGATTCTCCTTATTCTTATTTGACTTTATGTATAGATTCGTTTGAATCCGTTTCCATTGTTTATATTTAGAATTATAATATCAATAATAATGTAGATGAATTTTGATTTACTCTCGTAATATATTTTTCAATTCCAACAAATTTTATTACGGTTTGTTAAGAGCCGACAAAGGATACGAATTAGTAACTGGGATGAGTCCTACGCATGGAAACGACCACTTTTGCATCATCATTTCAACATCGTCTTCTTCTATTTCTTCTTCTTTTTACTTCCTAGTCCATTAAGTCAGAAAACAATGTTTATCTTTGATAGAACGTCACTCACCGACTATCTACCGTCATCGGGTCGATGCTACGGCGGCTTTGAGAACTTTTTCAACATATACTGTATATATTTGTATAAACAAACGCCATATTGTTATTATAATATGCTAAATCTAAATGGAACATATTGTTAATGTATTTTTTTACTGAAATTTGATATTTTATAAGAAACACGACACCACCTCTCCGTTGTTGGAAAATCTTTGACTATAGAGCCTTTTTTTCAAGTCTGGGAACAGATAATAATCCGAGGGGGCTAAATCTAGCAAATAGTGTACATACAACACTTTCTTCTTAACCAAATGCGGCCGTTTTTGTTTAATTTCTTCTCTGAAACGATGCAATAAATTCTCCGTTGTTAGTCAATGAAAATTGACCCATAAAACCGAAACCATGACCTCGCTTGCGGATGGAACCGTCTTTGCCTTCTTTGGATCCGATTCTCCCTTTTCAGTCCATTGTTTTGATTGTTATTTTGCTTAAGGTGTGAAGTTATGGAGCCACACTCCATCCCTAGTTATGAAACGGCTTTATTTCCGTGAAACATTGCCAAAAACTGTATGGAAACATCTTCACGACGCCGTTTTTGTTCCAAACGCAGCATCCATCTTCCTCACAGCTTTCTCACGTCCAAATTTTCAGTTAATATGCACTTTTTGAAATGCCTAGGGCCTAGGCTTCTATCTCTAGGACATGCCAGGAACCATCCTCGTAGTATGGAATGCGATAAATATTAAACGTGTACATGGACAGCTATTTTAAAGTCCCTTGGCTCTTTATAATGATTCCAAACGATTTTAATTTAGTTCTAATGAATATTTTCCTACTCTCTGTTCTCTATATTTTTGTTGACGTTTCGGTTTTCAAATAGAGCCGATCGGAATCAGTTTATTGAGACATAAATGTTGCGCCCCAACTTTGAACAAACGTGTGATCGAAAATGAGTCGCTTGGCTACCGTACTAAAACTTATATCTTGAGGTTGAAGTGAAGAAATGACCGTGGACCGTTAGCCATTCAAAGTACATCATCGCCAATGAAGAAGAACTCAAGGAGCGCCGACGCATCGCCGTTTGCTACCTGATCAAAACAGAACATCTGTAGAAATACTTGGCAACCAACTAGAATTTGTTTGAGGTGATTGGAAAGATATTTCGCGAAGAAAATACGAGTTTTTAGAAGGAGAATCATTTCATTTTATTAGCGACAGCTATCCGCCGTGAATGAGACCTTTTTTCTCGTTATTTAATGATTAATTTCGGTATCATCCCCAAGTTAATCATGAAGGTGTTGTTTGAATAAAAATTCTTCGCTATTAGAACTGCGAAACATGAAGTAAGCGTTTCAGAATTCAGATAATCCGAAACATCAATGTGTTTATTAGCGGAAACTTGTTGAAGAAAAAAAGTTTGTGCGGAAATTGTTGATGATGATGATGCACGGTAAATTGAAGACCTTGGTGACAAGACGTTTACTTTTAAAGATGAAAAATGTCATGGGGAAAACATAGTAAAGAAAAATCGACAGTTTTACTTGCAGTAAATAAGGACGGATCGGAAAAACCGCGATGTTTCAAACGATTGAAATAGTTTCCTTAATACGGACTTGAAACGATGCACACTGTCCACAACTGTCCTCCTACATTGTCCAACGTGAAACTCTACTTCTTTCCGTCAAATACAACTTCCAAATTGCAACCATTGGACCAATTTTAAGATGTTCTATCGCAAAGAAATTATTAAGTTAACGCATGGAAAGTTGTAACACCTCTAACGATTCCCAACTGCTTCAAAAAATCCGGCTTCTTAAAAGAATACTTATGGATGATGAAGAACCAGCAATAGAACCATTAGTTGATGAAGTGGATGAAGATGTTGCTGTTTCAAGTTTAGCGAAAGTTTCTCTGCGACAGATACAAATGAAAAAAGTAACGATGAAGATGAGGACGATGCTTCAGAACCTTTGGCAGAACCAAGATCCTCATTCGATACAAACCTCTGTCTACAAAAGAAAAGTAAGGAAAAGGCATTTCAGGCACTTTTTTCATTAAAAAAAGTTATTGAACAACAGCAATTCGCTTCGAAGCAAACCGGTATAATAAAGTTACAGATCGATCAACATAGCTTTGACTCTGAGAGGGTTAGTGTGCGACAAAAGCCGACTTCGCCCTTTCACCAGGAAGTATAATCGGATTATGAGCAAGTATTTGGGAAAAATGGTAATTCTTCGATTCCGTATAGATTACAATCTTTATCTTCCTGTTCTGATTCAGTGTCGCTATCATCATCATTTAAATCAATAACCAGATCATCTACGATAATGTCTATTATGGTTTCATTCCTCATGAAAGAGATTTCCACTGCTCTGGAGAAAATTCCAGTTCATTAAATAATTTCTGTACTGACTGTACTATCGCCCCACTCCGCCGACTAGTCAACTGCGCATCAAATTCTCAGAGGCGAAGTTATGTTGGTCGATCTATATATAGATAATAATTCCAAGTTTTATTAATTTTTTCTCGCAAATTTCGATTTCGTTTGATATTTCAAACATTCGTAATGCATTTAAAGAGTCCCTCGAGTTTCGAATTAACGAGAGTATTGCACTAAATGTGGAAAAAGCGGGTTATTTATTCGAGATATTGAAAAAAATTGGAATATAATGTTATTCGATAACGTAAATCAAGAAATCGTCCTTCAATCAGGTTGATGTATTCCAAGTCGACTCAAATGTATAATTCAATATTTTTTCACGCACATACATGGATATTAAATGCTAATCATAACATGTACGTTATTCTATAAATTGACAGGGTTGTAAAACTAATAAAATAAAATAAATCCTTGGGGGAGACGGGAGTAAGTCATTTTTAAACATCATAAAGTAATTTGGTTAGGTTAGGTTAGGTAATTTGGTGTTTCGATTTATTTTCTACAATTTTTTCTCAAAATAATTCAATAATTCACTTAGAAATATACAGAGGACGACGTTTTTTCCATTTAAAATTGGGATTATAAAGTCGTAACTAAATATATAGATACTACATGAAAATTCGCAGGTCCACTCTATGCAGAATGTTCCGGGACTTGATGCAAAAACTTCGGTAGGGAGTAGATGACGTGACATAAAAAAATTTTCTCATACGACCCCTCGTTTGAAGTTGCCCAATCAAAACTTATATTTAAATATATTTTCTAAATTATAAATTAGAATATTATGAATTTTCAATTTTACGTATGTTCTTTTTAGTGTGTTTGACGGAATAAATAATTCTACACTACTATCTGGAAGCCAGAGGCGGCTCATGACCAATGGTTAACAATTAGTAAGTTTTACATCGTATAATCTAAAAATACCAAATATAAATTTTCCAATCGAATTTTCAACAAGAATTTGTTCAACTCGATTAAATTTATTTTATATAGCACCGGGAATCGATAGACAATTGAATGTTTTGAAGAAAATGTAGAATGAAGTTTTTTATTTAACTCAATAATTCGCGATTAAAAATTTTTCAACATTTTTTCACGAAAAACTCGAAAAGTACGCATTTTCTGGAAAAAATTATTCTTATCAAAATTGAAGCTTATAAAAAACAAAGAAATTAGTCAGTTTAAATTAGATTTTTTAAATAATATTCAGCAACTTATGAATCTCTGAAGCCAATGTTTTTTTTTTCGTAAATGTATACAGAGGTTTGAGTTCAAATAACGGAAAAACGATCAATTTTCCGTAAAAAGTTGTAATAAACATTTTTAAAGTACTTTTTCAGACCTTTAAAATGACTTTTTATAAAATCGTCTATCGTGAAAATTGAGCGAGTTATGACGAGAATTAAAAAAAACACGGTTTTCAACAGTTTTCACGAAAAACTCGAAAATTACGCATTTTCTGGAAAAAAATATTCTTATCAAAATTGAAGCTTATAAAAAAACAAAGTAATTAGTCAGTGTAAATGAAATATTTTAAATAATATTCAGCAACTTGTGAGTCACTGAAAGCCATTTTTTTCTTTTTCGTAAATTTATCCAGAGGTTTGAGCTCAAATAACGGAAAAACGATCAATTTTTCAACAAAAATTGTAATAAACATTTTTAAAGTAATTTTTCAGACCTTTAAAATGAGTTTTTAGAAAATCGTCTATCGTAAAAATTGAGCGAGTTCTGACGGAAATTAAAAAAAACACGGTTTTCAACAGTTTTTCACGAAAAACTCGAAAATTACGCATTTTCTGGAAAAAATTATTCTCATCAAAATTGAAGCTTATAAAAAAACAAAGAAATTAGTCAGTTTAAATTAAATTTTTTAAATAATATTCACCAACTTCTGAGTCACTGAAAGCGAATTTTTTTCTTTTTCGTAAATTTATGCAGAGGTTTGAGCTCAAATAACGGAAAAACGATCAATTTTCCATAAAAAGTTGTAATAAACATTTTTAAAGTACTTTTTGAGACCTTTAAAATGACTTTTTATAAAATCGTCTATCGTGAAAATTGAGCGAGTTATGACGAGAATTAAAAAAAACACGGTTTTCAACAGTTTTTCACGAAAAACTCGAAAATTACGCATTTTCTGGAAAAAATTATTCTCATCAAAATTGAATCTTATAAAAAAACAAAGTAATTAGTCAGTGTAAATGAAATATTTTAAATAATATTCAGCAACTTGTGAGTCACTGAAAGCCATTTTTTTCTTTTTCGTAAATTTATCCAGAGGTTTGAGCTCAAATAACGGAAAAACGATCAATTTTTCAACAAAAATTGTAATAAACATTTTTAAAGTAATTTTTCAGACCTTTAAAATGAGTTTTTAGAAAATCGTCTATCGTAAAAATTGAGCGAGTTCTGACGGAAATTAAAAAAAACACGGTTTTCAACAGTTTTTCACGAAAAACTCGAAAATTACGCATTTTCTGGAAAAAATTATTCTCATCAAAATTGAAGCTTATAAAAAAACAAAGAAATTAGTCAGTTTAAATTAAATTTTTTAAATAATATTCACCAACTTCTGAGTCACTGAAAGCGAATTTTTTTCTTTTTCGTAAATTTATGCAGAGGTTTGAGCTCAAATAACGGAAAAACGATCAATTTTCCATAAAAAGTTGTAATAAACATTTTTAAAGTACTTTTTCAGACCTTTAAAATGACTTTTTATAAAATCGTCTATCGTGAAAATTGAGCGAGTTATGATGAGAATTAAAAAAAACACGGTTTTCAACAGTTTTTCACGAAAAACTCGAAAATTACGCATTTTCTGGAAAAAATTATTCTCATCAAAATTGAAGCTTATAAAAAAACTAAGAAATGAGTCGGTTTAAATTAAATTTTTTTGAATAATATTCGGCAACTTATGAGTCACTGAAAGCCAATTTTTTCTTTTTCGTAAATTTATCCAGAGGTTTGAGTTCAAATAACGGAAAAACGATCAATTTTCCATAAAAAGTTGTAATAAACATTTTTAAAGTACTTTTTGAGACCTTTAAAATGACTTTTTATAAAATCGTCTATCGTGAAAATTGAGCGAGTTATGACGAAAATAAGTTGAGTAACTCGAATATGAAAAAAAAAATATCGATAAATTTGACACTATGTATGTAAAATTCATCTTTTTTTAAGCTCTAACAACACGTTCCAAAAGTTTGAATTTTGAAAAAAGTTGCTTAACGTGAATTTTTTTATCCCTTCAACATCAATATTCTCCGAAAAAAAAGGACCTAGAAGGGTTGCAAAATTTCATGTTTTTTACATTTTTCAAATAATCTTTGTATTAGGGGTTATTTTTAAGGGTAGGTAAGCTGTAAAATATCAAAACATTAAAGTCTTGACGTAAAACAATCAAAATCTAATGTATTTGAACATAACTATAGTCAATTCATTAATTTTCAATTTATTGCAGTAAGGGGTGATTTTTCACCCCTTAAAAATAAAAAACACACTTTACGACCAAGTCAGGTTTGAAGAGGAGGGTCCAAATTTTCAAGATGATCGATGAAGGTCTTTAAAATTTCTTTCGGTCGGTTTTAATCTTGAATATGTATGTACATGGTTGTTGTAAAAGTACTTGCTATCAGCCAAGTATCAAAAGGACCGTCCTGGAAACGATTCACTGACAGTAACTAAATCTGCTGGAATGCGCAATCTCTATTGCGTTCAATTTTTCTCCGCACCAAGGACATTATTTTCTCGGTTTTTGTCCTTTTACGAAGAGCCATTAGCTTGATACATAACCTCACTTCTCGTTACCACAAACTATGGGTTTACCGAAAGCTGAGTATCTTTTCAGATGTTGAGAACCTCTGCTTTTTCTCAATTATCGACACAACGATTTTCCAACACCATTTTCTCATTTTTTTTTTTCTATATTATAGTCGCTGTAAGTTTTCAACGACACCACGTGCTTCACTGAAAGCTTTCATCCACTCATATATACTCCATATTTGAGTTTGAGATACAAAAGATTTCCTAAAACATTTTCCACGATTCAGTAGCTGCAACATAAAATTTCAAGCAAACTCGTTTCGTATTCGAACCAATTGATATTTGACGATCATTTTACCAATTTAAGCTTGGGGGGCAAATCAAATTTGATCAGACCTCGTATATAAGAATACGTAACAACATAATCTAAATACAAATCAATCAATTAGACATTGCCGTTTGCAAAATGAAAAAAAAAAATACGATTCGTCACGCGATGCATGTTTTTTTTTAACAACTTTTACTTTTTCGATTTACCTGTCGAAATAAAGTTAAAGGGAACGAACACATCTTTGTATGGTCATCGTGACACACTTGAGAAAAATTCGTTACTTTCGATAAAGTTACAGTCGTACCATGTTTGGACACTTGTTGTCTTTTTTCCGATTCGGTAATTGCATCTTATAATGTGAATTTGCACAGTGGCGTTTCGAAATATCACTGTATATATATATGACATCACTTAATTTATTGTGGATAAAAAATTATTCATAATACGCCGCCCCCGAGTGATCTATACAATTTGGAATAATTAAATAAGGGATAGAAAGTACTAAAACCAAATTATCTCACGAAAAATGAAGAAGATTCGAAAGGGAAAATATATAAAGGGAAAAATAAATCCTGGAATGATATAAAACAGATTAAAAAATAAAACAATAAGTAATAATGAGTGATACACGGTAATAAAAGAGCTCCAAGAACGGAATGTCAAAAAAATTAATTTGTTGTCGAAATTGGAAAATACGAAAATGGTCCTGGAAGTACCCGGTCTGTCCTAGAGATGCCGTTACTTAAAAAATACCTTCGCAATTTATGCGGCATATGTTTCAAGCTTGAAGACTCCACGTTGTTTGGGTGGTCGACCAAATGAGGTGACGACTTGTGCGTGAGCTAGCAGACGTAATAGGCATTTTAAAAAATGTGGTACATCGCAAATTAACTAAAAATTTGGACATTAGAAAACTGTACGCTGGATGAGGGCCGCGTTTGCTCAAAATTGAACAAAAATAGCGTCGCAAAAAGATGTTCCATAACCATGGATGAAACTTGGGTCCATCACTTCACAAGTGAAACGAAAAAACAATGTACTGAAAAGGGAGAACCGGTTCCAAAGAAGGCAAAGACAGTTCCATCTGCAGGCGTCGGTTTTTTTTGGGGGTACGCGTGGGATAATTTTCATTAACTATCTTGAAAAAGGAAAAACTATCAACGACGAAACTTATTGCAACGTTTAAGCGAAGGAATTAAGCAAAGACGTCCACATTTGGTAAAGTAGAAGGTATTTCATCAATACAATGCATCAGCTCACACATCCGTTATTGCAATTGCCAAAAGTTTGAACCAAACTTGAAAAAATGGCTTGGTGGTCGAATATTTTCCAACAATGAGAAAGTGAAGGTTATTTTAAAGAGCTCGACGTTTCTTATTATAAAAAAGGTATCGAAAAAAGCAAACAATTTAGTGTCTGCACTGGATATTAGACTGGTCTTTACGGAACCAGAACTGCGTAACCTCACTTTTTAGTATACTTGAACAAAAAGGATATACCGATGTCTGTCGCGCCAAGTTTTTTGGTCAAATATGCGAGGCATATTTTTTAAGTAAGTACCGTTTTGCGATTCCGCCGCCGCAACCCCAAGGTCGCCGTTCCGCACGTGCGCGCTGCTTACCTACATCTCTTGTATACGTACTGACGCTATTACAGTCTGATTCTTCATTGTATACGTTGTTTACTGAGTGTTTAAGACGCCTCCGACAATCGTGAGTCCCGCTGATTGTGAAGTCATACGATTTCTTAGTACCAAAGACGTAAAACCTATCGATATTCATCGTGAGATCTGTCAAGTTTACGGACAAAATAAAATGAGTGATGGAATGGTAAGGAAATGGGTGAGAGCACAAATGTGCATGATAAAGAACGGAGTAGGCGCCCTTCGGTCGTTAATGAAGATTTGGTGTAGAAAGTGGACGAAAAGGTGGGAAAAAAACAGACGCTTTACAATTTCATCATTGCGCGACTACTTTCCTCAATGTTCTCGTATTGTGACCGAGAACTTCCAAAAATGTTAACGGATTTGCGCAAAACCCAACACGTTTAGGCAGTGCATTGATTTTCCTTGAACGGTACCACAATGAAGGTGAAGATTTTTTAGACCAAATTGTTACTGGTGACGAAACATGGATGGCCTACGTCACACCAGAATCGAAACAACAACCCATGGAATGGCAACATTCATCATCACCCAAAAAAGTGAAGTTTAAGCAAACAATTTCTACCCATGTACACAGTTTTTGGGGACAGAAAAGGAGTATTGCTAGTGGAGTTGTGGCCTCGTAATGAGACAATCAATGCAGCGTCTTATTGTGAGATATTGAACAAACTGCGTCGTGCAATCCAGAACAAAAGACGTGGCAAGTTGAGGAAGGTTTTGCTGTCCACATGTGACTAATCGAACCAAAAATCTCATCAAATCTTTTCAATGGGAAACTCTAGATCATCCTCCCTACAGCCCTGATCTGGCGCCCGGCGACTACCACTTGTTCCTGCACTTGAAAATACACCTGGGCGGTCAGCGTCTTCAAGACGATAACGAAGTCAAAACAGATGTGATACAGTGGCTAACTGTTAAGTCAGGCGGCAGAATTTTATGAGGAAGGTATTCAAAAATTGGTACCACTTTATGACAAGTGCCTCAATAGTCACGGAAATTACATATGTAGAAAAGTAGATTAAGGTACAGGCTTTCATGTAAAAATAAAATTATTGCTTTATATTTGCACTTCTTTTTTTTTTAATTGCAAAACGTTACTTACTTAAAAAATATTCCTCATAATGTAAAATACGATTTCTATCTAATAAACCTTTTGATAAGAATAAAAAATGTTTCTTTCCTTTGTTAGAAGAGTTTTATTAAAAATGATGTATGATACGCGTGTTAAAAGTGATTTTATTCACTATACACAGGGTGTTTCAAAACGTTCGCACGCATTAAGCGAAAAAAATCGATTAAAAAACAAAAGCTTGTGGAACGTTTAAGTTCCTCCCTTTTGGCAAGAGGGAGTGTAACGTAAATCTGAAAATATCGAACGTGTTTGATGGTTTCCCAAAGTTACAGCCAAATCGGTGATCCGAAGATGTGGCACTCTTCTTGTCTGTTATCGAAATTGATATGTTTAGTACCACATGGACGCAAAACTTCTCCTTTTCCATTCCCTCTTGCCAAAAGGGGGGAACTTGAACGTTCCACAAGCTTCGATTGGCGATTGACGATTAATCTTAGAGAAATGTGATTGTTTGGTGATTTTTAATCGATTCTTTTCGCAGAGATATAACTCGCGTTCGAACGTTTCGAAACACCCTGTATATTTACTAATTTATTCAGCTCTGTGTAATAATAATCACGGCTAAAAAAATTTTCATCTATATACGTTAAATACCACGTAATTATCCTCGAAGTTAATAATAATAATACAAATCGGTCGTCGAAACTTCCCGATTTATTTTTTCTAATAATTATTTTGACATTGACAATTATATCGATGCGACATTTATTCGTCTATTATGTAAAATGGTGTCGAAAGTTAATTTCACGTATGGAATTTACCTAACTGTAAGTACAGTTGTTTTGCGCTGTAATTGGAAGGTTGCAAATCAATTAATCCATCAAATTACTACGCGTTATCTTCAATACAGAAAACCACTCGCGGTTAAATTCGTTTTTAATTTTTATCTAGGTCAGTAATGGATGAATTCATTCCATTACGTTATATGGAGAACATTCTTTCATATTTTACAATTGCGTTTATTTTTTTTTTTTTTTTTTCTATTGATTATAGCTGATGAAGTTTTCAAATCAAATTCAAAAATGAATATTTTAGGCATATTTAAAGTTTTTGCCTACCGCATAAACCATTCATTTAATTTCAAAATAATACAAAGTATTTATTAATAATTCTTCGACTGTGAATTACTTCTTCGGTGTTTATGATTGTAGTTTAGTCCTAGTTAACCCTGTGAAAATCGTTTTAAAAACGGGATGCGTTTTTCTAAGACGTTTTCAAGTTGCAAGAAGGGTTGAAAGAAGCCTCTTAAAGTTCGAATAAAATATTGAAGTGGATTCAAAACTATCCGAAACTCAAAATTTGCGTAAATTTTTTTGCAATTAACCTTATGGAAACCCCGCTTTATTAATTTCAACGATAAGTCGATGGAATTTCTAAAACATTGGTAGGTTAATACCCACAAAAGGCGTAAAAATCGTCATATTCCCCTCGATATAATTGGCTCGATTTCAACAGAAAGGGCAAAAAGTATGCCCTATGTAAGTAAAAGGGTTTGTTAGTATTTTGAAAGAAAAAATCACGAGATACCATTTACAAAAAATCGCAAACATTTCCGAAAGAAATTTGTAAGTTATGGAATTAGTGAAAATTAGGGAAAATCGTTTTCAATTCCGAGAATTTTTATTTGAAATGGAAAGTTAGTATCGTATCAAAACGTTTCGCGTCCCTTTTCTGGAAATTGAAGCATCTCTCCTTGAGAAGGGCGTTCACTATCCAGACCATCTGTAGAACGATCCAAAACTTTTTTTTGCTTAGGATTTTGAAAGGGAAACATCGTTTCAATTTCTCAGCAGGTTTCAGGAATTTAAGAACAGCAATTCGAAAGTCTTTGTGTTGAATTGCGAAGAAATGTATTCGCAATACAAGAAGTCTGCTTTTAATGACCTGCTGGAGAAGGAAGACAACATCATTTTCAACGCCTGGAATAGCCTCTCGCGATTGAAAAAAACTTCCGTTTGCTGTTTTTCCCTTTTCAGTAGAATAATATTTTGAACATTATCAAAAGTAAACTTGGAAGTTGTCTTATTGAATTTGGAATTTGGAATCATGTTTAAAATTAAAACCAACAACATAAAAACCTCTCCAAGGAGTACTGAGCACATTGTTAGCATTAATAAATATCTATTGAATATGGAATTCAATTTTATTTAGTGTATTACGTATTAATTGTAATAAAAGTTTAGTAAACAAGCAGGTTTGGCTCGCAATTTTTTTAAAATTGTAGTTATTGTCGAGCACTACCCTAAACAATTAAAAATAAACCGATTTGAGATGGAAAATAGGGCAGATTATGACAAACTTAGGTTCGGAGATCATTTGGGTTCATTACAACAGACAAAAAAAGGGTAAATCGACGCCAATAAGGGTTTGTCGGTCATTCAAATGAAAGGGAAGCTCCCGATAAGGCAATTATAGTTTTAGAATATTATGCGAACTTACCAGATCGTTTTAATGAAGATTTAGGTTACATTCGGTAGAGAAAACAGTTATTTTGAACTAGGACTATGCCTTGGTACCAATTTCCATACGAAAAATCCACGAATCATAATGAAAAACATGTTTATTATCAGTCAATAATAAATTTTTGGAAAGCTTAGACTTTACTCCATTTATTGGCACAATCCCCGTTTAAATCAGTGCAATTTTGCATACGGGGTACCATCTTCTTTATGCCCGCCACGGCACCACGAAAGTAGCTTAAAACCCCTTCTATCAGCTCTTTGTCTTTTGTGAAATGCAGGACTTGCTGAAACCATCTCGTTAAAGTCCCGAACCGTCACCCTTCAATCTTCCAGCATGATTTTAACAACTTTTGCAATCTTTTCGTCAGAAAACGATGACCGGCCAGAACATGGTTCGTCATGGACGTCTGTAGGTCCGTCTTCGAATTCCCTACACGAATTACCGAAAGTAAGTTGCACTTGGACAAATATCAACGTTGTGGACGGGGAGACAGTCCCGTCAAACACTGCTTAACTACTACCCTTACGAATTAAAGCATTTTCTGTTGAATAATTTGAAAAAAATAATTATAAAAATTGAAATTGTTATATTATTTAACTCATATCAGCTTACGTAAACGTACACCGTCGTTTATGTTTATAGTTTTAATTCGAAAAAGTCACGTATGTATATATGCAAAAGATAACATGCACAATATCAAATATTAATATGCGTAGCCATCAAAACAACTTTTTCGTTTTTACTCGGTGTCCTTCCAAGGTATAAAAACAGGAAATAACAAATAAAATTTCGTCTCCGCTAGCCGACAAAAACATTGCAATAAAAAATTGCGAAGAGTTTTAGCAAATGCTTTCCGAGACTTGACAGCTGTCATTAGCTGTCATTCGATTTATTAGACTTTGATGAAAAATGTGCCTTTGCGCTAATTGAACATCCACATTTCCGTTGCCAGTTTACTGTTGATTCTTTGTGTAAAACCTAACGTGATTTAACAGGCCCATAATGCCTTTAGATCCGATTGTTGTGGCATAAATTGTTGCGCTGTTACAAGATGGTCGGGGGCAACGTGAAACTGCAAGAATCGTTGGTGCTAGTCTTTGTGGTGTGCAAAGGGTGTACCAGCGCTTTCTGAAGACTGACTTGATCACTAGAAGATCAAGGTCTGGGCGAAAAAGAGTTACCACTACTGCGAAATCAATTGAAAGAAGTTAGAATTGTCAACGTTAGTGAATGGACCGTTAGAAGAAAACTTCGTGTTGCTGGACTGTCGTGCAGAAGAATGAGTCTCGTTTTTGCGTCACTGGGTCAGATGGACGTCGACGAGTGTGGAGAAGACCTGGGGAAAGAAATTCTGAAGTTTGCATTGACGAGCATCTTCCATTTGGCGGTGGATCAGTTTTGGTTTGAGTGGGAATCACTGCACAAGCTCGTACAGAGTTGGCCTTCATAGAAAATGGCTCCCTAACCTCTCACGGGTACATTACGGATGTGCTAGAAGACCATGTTATGCCTTTCATGGTAACTATGGGGGAACGTGGCATTTTTATGCAAGAAAATATGAGACCACATACAGCCAGAATTGTTGGGGAGTATCTGGATGAGGTAGAAATTAGGCGGTTTTACTGGCCAGCCCGCAGTCCAGACATGAATCCCATGGAACATGTCTGGGACGACTGATCCGCAGATACACACTAGCATCAAGATCTGCCCAGGAGCTGAGAAGATTGCTGTTACAGGAATGGGATAACATCGACCAGAATGTGATACGCAACTTAATTCAAAGTACGCCGCGCCGACTTCGAGCAGTCATCAATGCAAGAGGAGGGAATATATGTTATTATTGTCAAGTTTTTTTTTTGTTTTTGTTCGTTCCATTCTTGCCTAACAACAAAATGTTGAATTTCGCCCAAAATGTTAATTTGTTGCTTTCTCACAATAAATCATTGAATCCAAGAAAAAATGCATTTTTCTTTAGTATAGAGTGTCACATTCAGCTTACAAAAGCACGTGCAACTTTTTCAAGCTTATTGCTTAAAAACCTAACAGATCTCCTGTTTCCAAGCAAGACGCTTTCAAGATCTGTTATAATCTTTTTTCTAATTTATCAAAGTTCTTGAATTATTACTACTGATTATGGTATAGAATATCGCAAACTCATGAAAGAAAGATTGAAGGAATCGCAAGCTCATGGAAGAAAAATTGAAGGAATCGCAAACTGATGAAAGAAGGATTGAAGGAATCGCAAACTGAGGAAAGAAAGATAGAAGGAATCGCAAACTAATGAAAGAAAGATTGAAGGAATCGCAAACTGCAAAAATATTGAAGGAATCGCAAACTAATGAAAGAAAGATAGAAGGAATCGCAAACTGATGGAAGAAAGATTGAAGGAATCTCAAACTGATGGAAGAAAGATTGAAGGAATCGCAAACTGATGGAAGAAAGATTGAAGGAATCTCAAACTGATGGAAGAAAGATTGAAGGAATCGCAAATTAATGAAAGAAAGATTGAAGGAATCGCAAACTGAAGAAAGATAGAAGGAATCGTAAACTGAGAAAAGATTGAAGGAATCGCAAACTGATGGAAGAAAGATTGAAGGAATCTCAAACTGATGGAAGAAAGATTGAAGGAATCTCAAACTGATGGAAGAAAGATTGAAGGAATCGCAAACTGAGAAAAGATTGAAGGAATCGCAAACTGATGGAAGAAAGATTGAAGGAATCTCAAACTGATGGAAGAAAGATTGAAGGAATCGCAAATTAATGAAAGAAAGATTGAAGGAATCGCAAACTGAAGAAAGATAGAAGGAATCGCAAACTGAGAAAAGATTGAAGGAATCGCAAACTGATGGAAGAAAGATTGAAGGAATCTCAAACTGATGGAAGTAAGATTGAAGGAATCTCAAACTGATGGAAGAAAGATTGAAGGAATCGCAAACTGAGAAAAGATTGAAGGAATCGCAAACTGATGGAAGAAAGATTGAAGGAATCGCAAATTAATGAAAGAAAGATTGAAGGAATCGCAAACTGAAGAAAGATTGAAGGAATCGCAAACTGAAGAAAGATTGAAAGAATCTCAAACTGATGGAAGAAAGATTGAAGGAATCTCAAACTGATGGAAGAAAGATTGAAGGAATCGCAAATTAATGAAAGAAAGATTGAAGGAATCTCAAACTGAAGAAAGATAGAAGGAATCGCAAACTGAGAAAAGATTGAAGGAATCGCAAACTGATGGAAGAAAGATTGAAGGAATCTCAAACTGATGGAAGAAAGATTGAAGAAATCGCAAACTGATGGAAGAAATATTGAAGGAATCGCAAACTAATGAAAGAAAGATTGAAGGAATCTCAAACTGAAGAAAGATAGAAGGAATCGCAAACTGAGAAAAGATTGAAGGAATCGCAAACTGATGGAAGAAAGATTGAAGGAATCTCAAACTGATGGAAGAAAGATTGAAGGAATCTCAAACTGAAGAAAGATAGAAGGAATCGCAAACTAAAGAAAGATTGAAGGAATCTGGTGTTACAGATATATATTTTATTAACCTGACTGAAGCCTTCGGAAAAGTACGATTGAGAAACGTATTTAAAAACAACACAGACCATAAATTCTACTATTCTATTGAAGAATAAAGATGGTCGGGATACTACAGGGATACAATTTTAGCCCTACACTATTCAATATTATTAAGGACAGTACAAAAAGAAAACAATTGAGGGAATCAGACTCAAAAATGTGATGATATTAAAGAAGAACTCTGTTTTCAGAGACTGCCATTTAGAAAATATTGTTTCATATTCCAAAATATTACTAAAAAGTATTATTGTCTTGTTAGACTAACCGTATTGTACTTGAATCGACTGATTCACATATAAACAACGATTCTGCTTCATTTAGCGAATCAATCACCAACACTCAACATCATCTCTAGCGTTAGACTTTTACAGTGGGGCCTAGTCTCGGATATCATCCTTTCCGATCCAGTTTGCATCACAAATCTTTGAAGCATCTTCAGAGTTCCCGTCTCTCCATCTTAGCCTTGATCTTCCACAGCCTCTACTTCCCGTTGGTATGGCCTTAATTGCTCTGCCCATCTAAGTCTGTCAATATTGATTGTTGTTATCATTTCTCTGTTTCCTGATCTTCTGTATAAATTGTGCAGCTCAAAGTTTTATCAACATCACCTCCGGATGTTATTTTCTTGGACAAAAATTTTTCTCGCCTCATTTTTTGTTAGGGTCCAGGTTTCAGATCCTTCAAAACTGATGCGATTAACGTCTTCTAAACAGTTCAACAGATGACGCTCCAAACTTTACTGGCGTAAGTTGTGCAACCATGAATGCAGTCTTCTCACAGCTCGCCTTGTCTTGGACAATCAACTGCAAAAGACGGTATTTGCTATGTCTTCGAATGGGGCCAAAACCGTTTTTTTTGCTGTTCTTCCTTTAGTCTTCGCATAGTTCCATGTTGTAATATGATCCGTCGAGGATATGTTCATTTCGAAAGGTTCCAATCAGCTCGAACTCTTTCTATTCTGATCCTATTTCAGATACCTGGTTCCGTTTCGCTTTTACAGTGGTTCCTGTACGTTTCTTGACTGTTAGACGCACTGGGGGATGTTGTTTGCTTCTCAGTTGATATTGATGTCTTGATATGATACTTCCGCCAGTACTTGTCTAAATATTTCTTCGGTGAAAATGTTGAATAGGAGAAGTCTTATCCGTCCACACCAATGTTTCTAAGAACCTGGATAAGTTCTTCGTGTTTGACGTAATCGAAAGCGTTGGAGAAATCGATAAAACACAGGTAGACGTCTTTGTTTATATGTTTGAGAACCTGTAGGTTAAAGATTGTGCCTTGTACCTAATGCGCTTGATAAAAACAAACTTATACACTTTATTAGAAATAATTCGTGTTTGGATTTTGCCAAAGCGATCACAATTATTGGTTAACACCCAAAAAAATTGACAGTTAACGATATACCGAATCTTAGTTGTATATTTAGTTAATATCTAACACTTTATTGGAATCTTATCAACCTCTATACCCTACCCTGTAAACTCATGTTCGTGCATTTTTTTCTTTCATCTAACCAGGAAAAACTTTGTTGCCGGTACCGTCAGAGGCGATTCACGACCTAAAAATTAATACGAAGATATTCCCATTATCGGAACCCATGAACCGGAACCTATTTCTTGAAAGAAGATACTTTGAGAAACCACAGGAAAGACAATAAACGTGTACTAACTGTGATATCTTGATAAGGCGGTGTGTAGTTTAGAGGCCGGTACTGTTTTGATGAAGGTAATAGTACCCATGTAGCATTTAAACGGGGAGAAAGGAAAATTTAATGAGAAATTTTCAAAAAACATATTTGAGGTTAGAAAATTATTATTATATCAATCGTCGTCCTCTAAATTTCTCTTCCTCATTGCTTCATCGACATTATTTCACTAAGACTTCTGTCAATCTGCCATAAACCATTCCCACGCTGTGATTTTGTTTTCATTTCTTTTATTGACCACCCAGTTTTCATCGCCGTATATTTCGAACCATCAAAATTATGCTTCATATTCAATTCTTTCTTATTTGTCTACGACTTTATCTATCTTTCTAACTCCAAAGTTTCCATCTACTCCTCCTTAAACTTCTTCACCATATAACCCAGATCCTCCTCATCCTGAACTACAAGGTGTCCAGAAAGGGTATCGGGCATTTGTGAGTTCAAGTAAACAAAAAAAAATATTTATAAGCAATAAAAACTTTTATTGTTTTTTGATACCATACGAATTGGAAAATTATTTGGAAAAGATGATGACAGTTACGTTGCTGGTACTCTTCTAAACGGGAACGAAGATTGGCGATAACACGTCGACACAAAGCTCTTGATATTGCTGCCTGATTTTTTCCTTCAATTGGGTTAGGTTCGTTGGATTATTCTGATAAACCTTAATTTTAAGGTATCCCCATACAAAATAGTCAAGCGGGCTAAGGTCGGGGCTTCTGAGAGGTCAGTTGATGTTACCCCTTCTCGAAATGACTTTATTAGGGAATAATTCATTCCCAACTTCCATCGAGTCGTTCTTGAGTTGAAACCTGCAACCTCCTGCAACTCTGGAACCAAAAAATATCGCAGTAACGGTCACTAATCAAATTGATTGCTCGGTCTCGTTGATATTCATGTAAATAAGGACCAATAATTCTTTTAGCAGACATAGCGGGCCAAACAACGACCTTTGGGCCGTGCAGGGGTCGTTCATGCTTTCGTCTCGACTGCCCAGTACCGACAATTCTGCTTATTAACCTGACTATTCAGGTGAAAATTTGCTTCGTCGCTGAACAGTATGTTTTCAAAGTTGTTAAATCGCTGCATCATTTCTTTCGCAAAATTCAGTCGATTAGCACAGTCCGTATCCTTCAATTCTTTAACCAATTGAATTTTATAGGCTTCTTAATGCAAATCTTCCTTTAAAATCAAATGTAAGGACGATTTTTTGTTGTTTAACGCTTTCGGATGGATAAAGATGGATTTCGATGAACAGACGCCTCAACTTCTTCAATTGTTTCTTCATCGCGAACTGAACCAGGACGACCAGAGTTTTGAATTTTAACTGTCGCACCTGTATTCTCGAACATCCTGATCCATTTCCTAATGCTATGGTCACTTGGCGTGGCGTGGCGTGTTCTCACATAGTTTGCGATCCCTTTTTGAAAAACCAGATGTCAAAAATTTTTGTTGTCATTTATAGGTATATTCGTAGTATTCGTAGTAGTTTGATGGATCCGTATTTGCTAATTCCACCTGACCCAGCACTATCAGTTAATTATCAATCGACAACCAATACATATCTGCGTTAGCAACAATCAAGAAGTCTACCTTGAAATGGACAAAACAAGTGTTTTCTTTTCATCTTGTGTTTTTGTGGTTAACTTCTTCTTCTCTTTTATCTTTACGATGGTGTTGTCACTAACTTTGTTTTCCGTCTGTCGATTATTGTCCATCAAATTCAACAATTGAAAATTGGTTGTTTGGGACGATAATTATAAGAAAATGACCCACGTGCAGGAGGTCCAGAGGTAGAGACAACTCAAGACAACATTTAAATTAGTGAAATAAATTGCAGCACAAACTGGCATTTCGTAAACAAGCATCCTACATGAGTATTTAAGCGTCGAATAAAATGTTATGAACGTTTCCACGAGGACCAAGAATGTATAACAGGTAGCACTGGGAAGAAAACCCCTTCCAAAAAAAAGCGAAGAACACGAAAAGCACCAGAACAGTTATGGCTACAATATTTTAGGACTTTTTGATTGACTTCAATGGATCAAATACAACAAATTAAAGCAATTAGCATGAAGAGAAACCAGTAATAAAAAAAATTCACTAAAAATAAAGACATAAAAGCTTAAAGAACAAAAAACTATGACATCTGTGGATATCTAAACCAAATAGAGGAAATATTTTTTTTCTTTTTTCATACTTTAAAAGGAGCAGTTAGATAGTGTACAAAAAATAATTACATATGTGTTTGAAAACACTAAACTTGTTATAATCGAACATTATTATTTTTCAAAAAATTTTCAAAAATATCTCACCTCGAAGTCCTGTGATTAAAAAAAAGTATCTGGATATCCTCAATAATTTTTAAAAATGATCTCGAAACCAGCGAACTGTTTTCCAAAAAAAATTATTTCTCGAACAAAACACCACAAATTCCGTAGAAGTACCGCGTGGTAATCTAAACTTTAAAAAAGCAAGCAGAAGTACCGCTAGTACCACTATAGTTCCCGTTCGTTCGAGAGGCCAACTTCGACTGATTTCTTTAGTACGCGTCGTACTGCTAGGTAGAAGTACCATGGTGGCCGTACTATTGGCGATTGCTGTTTCATTTTTTTTTTCGAAGACTTTGCAAAAAAAATGCTGGATAGGCTAGATTAGTTGAAAAGTTGCCGTGTGGTACTAGTATTACCAGCGGCGGATTTCCAACTGATTCTAAAAGGAAACAATCGAATTATTAATCCAAAATTTCTAATAGAGAAAAAATAGAATCAAATATAGTTTGTATGTAGTGCGGTCTATAAGAAATAAAAGTCATAAATAACAAAAAATAGTCATACAAGGCCAGATCAGGGCAATATGGTGGGTGTTTAGTCCCTACGAAACCCCATTCGCGTACAGTACCCTTGGAAAGCGAAATAATACGGACAGGAGTTTTATAATGAAGCAAGTTTTCCTTCTGGAAATTGTTATTTGGAATTGGACATCAAAAGTCTACAAAATAAAACGCTATTAGGTTAATTATACTGTCGTTTAATTAGTTTGTTGTTTGTTTTATTCTGGACAAACATATGTAGTAGCATTTAGCCGTTTAAGTTCGTTAGATATAATTCAAATTACTATCGCTGGGAGGTTTTAGTTGCTTTAATAGAATCGACCAAATTTAGGAAAATAATAGACTTCCATTTGCACTAGCTTCCACTAGATTTTAAGGAGGCTCTATCCAATATTGCTTCACAACCAGATAAAAACTGCGTTCATCACTTCACACCTGAAACCAAAAAACAATCAAAATAATGGACTGAAATGGGAGGACCTGGTTCGAAAGAAGACAAAGACCTTTGTCATCTGCAGGCGTTGGTTTTTTTTGGGGGCGTGTAGGATAATTTTCATTGACAATCAACGGCGAACTTATTGCAACGTTTGAGCGATGAAATCAAGCAAAAACGGCCGCATTTGGCTAAGAAGAAAGTGTTTTTCATCAAGATAATGCACCAGCTCACACATCCATTACTGCAAGTTGGAATTGCTACCTCATTCGCTAGATTTAACTCCTTCGGATTATTTTCTATTCCCAGACTTGAAAAAATGGCTCAGGGGTGAAAGATTTTCCAACAATGAAGAGGTGATGTCGAGAATTAATAACTATTGTGAGGAGGTCGACGAGGTTGTTGGGCGAGGTACTTCTGGGGCCATCAGGAAAAGTATATTGAGAAGATAGAATAGCAAGGATAAAATGATTAGAATAAATAGGAAAAGAATTGATTTAGATGATATACAAAGAGGACAAATCGAATAATTTCCTAAATTTAATAAAATCATGAATTCCTTTACCGAGTTAGAGGCGCTAATGGCGCAACGAAGACTATTTTCGAACTCAATTTCCGGTGGAATCGCTGAAAATATAGAGTGATGACGAAGTTAAATCTGTCATAAACTAATTTATGTAGCTGCTTAATAGGCAATCGATCAACTTACGTAACTACTAATAGCTTCTGATAGAAGTCGTTAGTCCTCCAAAGGGTCGAAATAACCGTAGGTTTTATAAACTTTATCAAATATACAGTTTAATCGATTCTGATGTATAATTAATCTATAAATAATAATTGTATCGAATACAGGATTTGTATTTGGTCGTTTAAAATGATAAAAAATGATGATGAACCAAAAATTCACTGACTTTTTAAAAAACGGGAGAATTTTCGATTGAAAATTGGGGTGCTTTTTCGATATTGGGTCAGAATGAATTACAGTGTGTTTGGGAGTTGAAAAGGTAAGTTTTCACAAAATTTCGCGAATAAAAAAACCAAAAACTTTCTTAATTTCCTTTTTTTATATAAATTCTGAGGTTATATCAAAAGTGTGGAAACAAAAGCTGTAAAACTTCTTATTACCTTCCCATAGAACTCGTAGTTTCGCCGGAAATCGACATAAACCGTTTGTTACCCTTAAAAACTCACCCTCTCCCCTTTCCGACCTTAAATCGCCCGTAAATTAGTTTTCTTTCAATTTTTATCAAATCGTTTCATTCTACTATTATTTTTTTTTGTTTGAAAATAAATTTATACAAAGACCCACCTATGGTAACACAACAAACAATATTTTTGTCAATTCGACAAGTAGAAAACAAAAGGTCATCGGTACTAATTACGACAGAAATGTCGTAAAGATTCATTTTTCAAAAAGTTGCAAAATTTGCATTAGACAGGAAATTGTAGTTTACAATTACGAAACTACGAATATTGTTTGTGATCCTTATGTAGATCAATGAAGTTCAATGCCCATATCGTTCTTGTTGTAACCAGAATTATTTTATCCTGTTGATGACTGTGCATCTTTATACAGTATCGGATCGAGAAATTAAACTCTTCTTGATATTCCTAATTTTTAAATTAGAGAGGAAAATAAAATATAGAAATATTGATATTTACACAAATTTATTCATTTAAATTAATACATCTATGAATCAAAACCAGAGGAAATAATTACATAAAAATATTTTTGCTAAAATATATCTCAAAGAACAAATCCCAGACTGTATAAAACAACTTATGAATTATTAAAAAAGAACTTTTACAAAATTTCAAATACAACATTCCGAATCGAAAGATAGTTTATCGGTTCACAATCAGATTTTTAATGTTTTTTTAATACAATTATCAAAGCATATATTTCAATATGTGTATGACGATTACATCTTAGGCGGTAATAAAATAATAAACTTTTAAAAACAAGATTTTGAATCGAATTACATTATTTGCTATATCAAAAAATATCCGCATTACATAATCTCGCAAACGACAACGACAGAATATTCATAAAGTAACGTAACTTTTTGTTATTATATGAAATAATTAGTCTAAACGTGAGATTTTTGGCCATTACATAATACCTCTCCTTTCCTTCCAATCCCTTGGAAAACTTCAAAAAACTGTGTAACTTATTTCTGAACAAATCCAAATTTACAATGACTATTTCCAAATAAAGTGAGTTATATAATTCACATCCTATTTCATATATCACCTATTTATTTCAAATCCACCTTCACTTCATCCAATTTCGTTTCCATATCCAACTCTTCGTATACAGGGTGTCCCACGACAAGTTAAAATTATCTGTATATGACAAAATACTTATAGTAAATTTCTACGTTTGAGTTTTCGGATAGGATCTTTTTAACTAAAATATTTCTAAAGATGACCGACTTAGTATACTTTTGTCTAAAAACTTTTTTCGAAAAACGCATACTTTTTGAATTATCAATTTTTTTGTAAAAAATTCGACCGTTGCAGATCCTTATCAATTATTTTTTTACGAAAATACCCTTAAAGATATGAAATTGGTTTCTGATCGGTTGCTTTTAACAAGGTCGTACGCATTTGAATCTATGTTGGAAAATTTTTCATTTCGTACAGGGTGTGAATAAAAAGTGTTCAAATTTAGATCACACCTGCATCTCTAAAAATTTACAGAAATCATTCAATATCTGGATAACGGTAAGGTTTAGGTATAGGAAAGTAAGAATAAATTTGCTTTTTTTTAACCCTCAATGCATTAAAATAGAAAAAACCGGGTGTCTCTATTTGAAATAATGAAGAAATTTGATATTTGTGAAGTTAAACTTTGAACACTTTTTATACACACCCTGTATAAAATGAAAAATTTTTCAACATAGATTCAAATACTTCTGACTTTGCTTAAAGCAATCGAATAGAAACCATTTTCATATCTTTAAAAATTTGTCTAAAAACTTTTTTCGAAAAATGCATACTTTTTGAGTTATCAATTTTTTTGTAAAAAATTCGACCGTTGCAGATCCTTATAAATTATTTTTTTACGAAAACACCCTTAAAGATATGAAATTGGTTTCTGTTCGGTTGCTTTTAACAAGGACGTACGTATTTGAATCTATGTTGGAAAATTTTTCATTTCGTACAGGGTGTGAATAAAAAGAGTTCAAATTTAGATCACACCTGCATATCTAAAAATTTACAGAAATCATTCAATATCTGGATAACGGTAAGGTTTAGGTATAGGAAAATAAGATATAGGAAAGTAAGAATAAATTTGCTTTTTTTTAACCCTCAATGCATTAAAATAGAAAAAACCGGGTGTCTCTATTTGAAATAATGAAGAAATTTGATATTTGTGAAGTTAAACTTTGAACACTTTTTATACACACCCTGTATAAAATGAAAAATTTTTCAACATAGATTCAAATACTTCTGACTTTGCTTAAAGCAATCGAATAGAAACCATTTTCATATCTTTAAAAATTTGTCTAAAAACTTTTTTCGAAAAATGCATACTTTTTGAGTTATCAATTTTTTTGTAAAAAATTCGACCGTTGCAGATCCTTATAAATTATTTTTTTACGAAAACACCCTTAAATATGAAATTGGTTTCTGTTCGGTTGCTTTTAACAAGGTCGTACGCATTTGAATCTATGTTGGAAAATTTTTCATTTCGTACAGGGTGTGAATAAAAAGAGTTCAAATTTAGATCACACCTGCATATCTAAAAATTTACAGAAATCATTCAATATCTGGATAACGGTAAGGTTTAGGTATAGGAAAATAAGATATAGGAAAGTAAGAATAAATTTGCTTTTTTTTAACCCTCAATGCATTAAAATAGAAAAAACCGGGTGTCTCTATTTGAAATAATGAAGAAATTTGATATTTGTGAAGTTAAACTTTGAACACTTTTTATACACACCCTGTATAAAACGAAAAATTTTTCAACATAGATTCAAATACTTCTGACTTTGCTTAAAGCAATCGAATAGAAACCATTTTCATATCTTTAAAAATTTGTCTAAAAACTTTTTTCGAAAAATGCATACTTTTTGAATTATCAATTTTTTTGTGAAAAATTCGACCGTTGCAGATCCTTATCAATTATTTTTTTACGAAAACACCCTTAAAGATATGAAATTGGTTTCTGTTCGGTTGCTTTTAACAAGGACGTACGTATTTGAATCTATGTTGGAAAATTTTTCATTTCGTACAGGGTGTGAATAAAAAGTGTTCAAATTTAGATCACACCTGCATCTCTAAAAATTTACAGAAATCATTCAATATCTGGATAACGGTAAGGTTTAGGTATAGGAAAGTAAGAATAAATTTGCTTTTTTTTAACCCTCAATGCATTAAAATAGAAAAAACCGGGTGTCTCTATTTGAAATAATGAAGAAATTTGATATTTGTGAAGTTAAACTTTGAACACTTTTTATACACACCCTGTATAAAATGAAAAATTTTTCAACATAGATTCAAATACTTCTGACTTTGCTTAAAGCAATCGAATAGAAACCATTTTCATATCTTTAAAAATTTGTCTAAAAACTTTTTTCGAAAAATGCATACTTTTTGAGTTATCAATTTTTTTGTAAAAAATTCGACCGTTGCAGATCCTTATAAATTATTTTTTTACGAAAACACCCTTAAAGATATGAAATTGGTTTCTGTTCGGTTGCTTTTAACAAGGACGTACGTATTTGAATCTATGTTGGAAAATTTTTCATTTTGTACAGGGTGTGAGTAAAAAGTGTTCAAATGTAGATCACACCTTGCGCATCTCTAAAAATTTAGAGAAAACATTTAATATCTAACGCTTAGGTATAGGAAAGTTTACATAAATTTGCCTTATTTTTCACCCCTGAATGCATTAAAATAGAAAAAACCGGGTGGCTCTATAAAAAAAAAAAGAAATTTTTTTATTTATGTAGTAAAACTTTTTACACACACCCTGTATAAAATGAAAAATTTTTCAAAGTAGATTCAAATACGTCTGTACTTGCTAAAAACAAGCAAACAGGAACCAATTTCATATCTTTAAGGGTGTCTTAGTAAAAAAACAATTTATAAGGGTGAAATTTTTTTACAAAAAAATTAATAACTCAAAAAGTATGCGTTTTTCGAAAAAAAATTTTATACAAAAGTATACCAAAATTTTACGTATATTTCGAAAATTTATTAATATACAGAGTGTTCTTTTTAAAATAACAAAGTTACATTCTACTTCCGGTAGAATCGGTTTCATTGCTTTGAGATTTCGATAGAATCAACCTCCGAACTGTAATTGAAGAAGTATTTGAAACACTTCGCGGTTAGCTTCATCTGCCTTTCCGTTGAGAAACTTTGCCGTAAATTGCATTGATCAAGATGGGCATCAATTTGATCCCTTTCGTAATTTCTTTTAATGCTTTTTCTTTCTCTTAATGCAAATTGATTGATGACTCCCGCGACCTCTGTTCTATTTTATAACAAACTTGGCATAAAATCCTAGAATATTTCAT
The DNA here is from genome assembly GCF_026230105.1 of Diorhabda sublineata. NCBI lineage: Eukaryota > Metazoa > Arthropoda > Insecta > Coleoptera > Chrysomelidae > Diorhabda > Diorhabda sublineata. The sequence goes on along the minus strand of NC_079474.1, from coordinate 2,558,846 downwards.
CACTAAGTACGTTGTTTGGTCGATCAGTTTTTTGGTAAACTTACTGCAATAATGTCCCAATATACTATTTGAAAAAAAATGTCAAAAGTTGACTTATACAGTCTTTGGTAGAAAGTTATGTTACTTTATGAACACACTGTGTTGTATCATATCCGCCGTGCATCGTCCTTCGTTTTGTTTATCCATTCTACCGGATGTGATCAGAAAGAAGGTGCAAAATAACATTTCCCATATCGTTTACAAATCCCATCACTTCATGGAACCTACGACTATGATCATTTTGAATACAAAAATACAAATACGTTTACTCCTGTTTACTGGCAGTTTTCTGTAAATAATTTTGTAATTTCTTCTCTCACAACATTTAATAATTGATAAAAATTTTGGTTACTTTTCTTTATTTAAAATATAAAATACAAAACTTCGTATTTTACTTATTTCAAAGAATTAAGATTTGAATTTCTAGATAACCAACTCAATCTCAAAATTCAACCCCGTATAATTGTAATTCATTCCATTTTAGAATTAAATTACCCAGGACTTTGCTGTAGAGTTAATAATGATTCCATAACCCATGGAAAAACAACATCAAATATTTTTTTTTTTTTCGATGAAATTAATAGTGACAGATTGACATTCAAATTTGAATTGTTTCCAAATATCGAAAATATGTCCCCATCTTGAATCAAGTGTAGAAATTAAAAACAATTATGACGTGAACGTAAAAATATTTACTAGTTTTTGAAATTTTTGTTTATACATTCTAGGAGTTGTTCTGTATAAACAAATTCTTTTTAAGAAAAACATACAATCGGTGAGATAGAACTTGCTTAAACTTTGACAACAACTAAAAAATATATACAAATGGCTTTTTGCATCCGTAGCACTAGTTTCAGTCGCTACAAGAACATCTGCAACGAAACATTCGTTTAAACAACGGCATTTCAAAAACTAAGTTCACCAAAATTTCCACACAATTGAGAAGAAGAAAAACAATTACTTCACTGCTTATACCTCTCGACGGGTATTGAATTTTCGCGATTTATACAATTTGCGCCTCCTCAGCGCAAGGTATATTTTATATTTTGTATCCAATCTGAATAGAATTAGTACAAGTGTCGCTATTTATATTTTTGGTCTTTCACGATTTGTTAAAAAAAAAGGGTGCCCACAATAACGAATCATTAAACGGGAGAACCGGCTCCAAAGAAGGTAAAAACCGTTCCATCTGCAGGCAAGATCATGGCGTCGGTTTTTTTGGATGGCACGTGGGATAATTGTCATTGATTATCTTGAAAAAGGAAAAACTATCGAACGCAGAATATTATGCAACGTTTGAACGAAGAAACAATCAAAAACGGCCCCATTTGTCTTCAAATAAAGTGTAGTTTCATCAAGCCAAAGCACCAATTCACAAATCCCTTAATGCAATGTCCAAAATCAATGTATTAAAGTTTGAACTGCTACCTCATGCACCCTATTCGACAGACTCATCCCCATTGGATTATTATCTGTTGCCACATTCGAAAAAATGGTTCGTAAGGGTTTTGGTTTTGCTAGAAAGACTAATCTGGTCGTAATACGATCGTTTCCTCCTTGGTTTACCGGTGAGTAAATGTGATCAGCTGACGGGTTGTTCCATTTATCTATGGTTTAATTAATCCCCCTTAAATGGGCATTTCAGCATAAAAATAACAATTTGAAATTTCCACGGAAAATTTAACGCGACTTTCGGAAACTGTGATCGAAATCTCGTTCCGCAAACAACTGATAGGTCAGCTACCTAAATCAAAGTTGTAGTTTTCTTTAAACCCCCAGATTTGATGAACTCGACCAAAATCAGTACCCAGTTATCGCACCATCTTTAAATCTTAAAACTAACCAAGCGGATTTTTTTTCTTTCGGAAAGAATGTGTTATATTTTTACCAGGATGACAACTGCTAATTTCGACTGCGATGCTGTGCTAAACTAGAGTTTATACAATCTCCAGTTTTACCCTAAGCTGTGAAATTGCGTTAAAGAGTAAGAAATTGTTGAAAAAAATTAGGAAAACGTTAAAGAAGAGGCGAAACATTGATCGATATGACACCGTTTAGTCAAACAATTTCCAACCAGTTAGAATTTACTGCCGTGATTCCCAAAGTGGTCCAGGTAGACCACCAGGGGTCAACGGGAGATTCGACGGGGCTCTACGTTGGGCGTAACAAAAAATCCACAATCGCAAGCGTAATTCCATGGAAATTTATTTGGCTTCGATAGTGAAGAACAAAAATTTTGACTTGGCTTCTAACAATATAAGCAAATAATGTTTTAAAAAGCTCAACCTGCAAATTCCATATTTAGTTGAACTCGTTGAGACTTGCCATAGCAACACCGGCGGCCGTCCCGTTCGCAACGCTTGTTCAAACGTGCAGACATGTGCTGGCATGAACTTGTTTGATTCTCCACCAATATAAATACTAATGTCAAGGATAAACGTTAGTCATTCGTTTCCGGAGGTGAATCGATGTTAGTTTTAACGCCTGAACATCGTAGAACGGGAAAGTTTGCGGAAAAATCACCTAATGAAGATCTAATTTTGATTGGGTTAGTCCACACATATAAATAGCAACGTTCGTACGTTCTGAAGATAGTTACAAAGCTATTATATACATATACAAAGGGTGTCTCATAAATAATATCGGTTTTCATATGTGGAAAGTCTTACGACTCAATTTAAACATGTCGGAACTTGTTAAGACCAGTCTCCAAATCCATGATAAGTAGAATTGCTTCTCATTCATGCTCTCATTGTTTATTGACGACGCGTAAATATGAAATTCCTGTATTATTAAGACGTTATTCGAAACAAAAGTTTAAAGCAGCAGTAACAACAACCAATATAAGTAAAAGACATAATTGAAACGTCGAGTAGAGGTGCGTAAATAGCTCTTAGTCAAAAAATGATCAATTCAATAAACAAAGCGAACATCGGAAATCGAAATTGTTACTCGTCGTCTGACGTAGACCGTGAAGCCGATCAATAGTATCTAAAGTTTGGAGGATGCGTGGGTACAATTCCTAGAAGGACCATTTAAATTATATATACGCCGGCAATTTTATTATGTTTTTACTTATTTACAGTGTGTTTTAGTTTATAGAATCATTTTTTAATAAGATCTATTATATAAATTAGAGATTTCGAACGTTCCGGATATGATTAAAGTGTGGCTAACAGCCACAGTAGTAAATAATCGAGATAAACAAGTAAACGGCGTGTTTAAATAAATTAGTGTGTTTAGAATTAGATAAGTGTTTAGTAATAAGCTTAAGATATCATTTATGAGGCGCTCTCTATATAATACAATGATTTGTTAAACCTCTGAATGTTTAGATGAATCGATGAAAACACAAACAAATGTTATTAGATTTTAATCGCTCGGTAAAAAATATTGCAAAACTAGAATATAGGAAGTAATCGAAACACGTTTCGATTTTATAAAATTCAAAATTCAAAATTGATTCCGTCATCTACTAACTCGGCAATATTTTTTTTAAACAATTTTTAGTTGTCGTTCTAATATAGTTGCAGATATTCTTATTTATCCTTCCATGTATCTTCCTTTGTGTGTTAGTGTGTCCTGGATACTACGAGAAACAATTTTTCTTTATACATTAAGTACAAATTTAACAATTTACCTACACTTTTTATTTTCCCTACTAAGAAGACTCCATTCGATTAGAAACAGAAGAAAATAGGATCGAAGATGATTATAACCTCCTTTCTTTATTAATTCTTCTTTTTTTTTTGTATTGAAACTGTAGATATTGAACGGCAACATTGAAAATAAATTCAAATACCATCAGATTACCTGATATTAGAATTAGAATAGAAAAACTGCAATCAAACAATGTTAAAATTTGAAACAAATCAAAAAGGAACGAAGTTAATCATGTGATTTTCTCTTTTATTTTCAATTGATTGAATCTATGCTGAATACATCCAGGACTTCCTTCCACGTCTACATTTTCTAACAACTATACTATACTTTTCGAATTAATTATGAAAACATATTTTTCTGCTAGATCCCAACATTCCAAAACGTCTCTAACAAACAAACGAATCAAAAATGGATCGAAAGACGTTTGTCAAGTATTCCTCAATGTTTGGAAACAGAAATCTGAACCTCCACGTCAGAATAGGATATCTAGAGAGTTCGAACGATCAAAAAACTTTAGTTGTGGTTCTATAGAGGCATCCTGGACTGACAGAATCACCAACGACGAAGTACTAAGACGCATCGCTCGCAAAAGAAAGCTGTTGACGATTATTAAGATAAAAACATCTTATATAGGACAAATCTTACGCAAGGATAAATACCTACAGCTACAGGACGTAATTCGGGGCAGTGTAGAGGAAAAGAAAGGCATCGGCAGGAAGAAGAAATCCTGGCAGAAGAGAATGGACAAATCACAGCGTCGGAGAATTGTTTCACGTTGCAAGACGCATTTAAAATTTTGATCAATGAGAAGACGAAGAAGAAAGCCGGTATTGAAGAAAGTTTTGTCCAACTGCCACTACTTTAACACCTGAAGAACCCCCAAATCAGGATTATTTGAAATCAATTAGCAGGATTTGAGGAAAACGTTGATGTAGTCGTAGAAAAGGATTACGAAATCAACTCGTTGATGGCAGGAAGAAGAAATCCTGGCAGAAGAGAATGGACAAATCACAGCGTCGGAGAATTGTTTCACGTTGCAAGACGCATTTAAAATTTTGATCAATGAGAAGACGAAGAAGAAAGCCGGTATTGAAGAAAGTTTTGTCCAACTGCCACTACTTTAACACCTGAAGAGCCCCCAAATCAGGATTATTTGAAATCAATTAGCAGGATTTGAGGAAAACGTTGATGTTGTCGTAGAAAAGGATTATGAAATCAACTCGTTGATGGCAGGAAGAAGAAATCCTGGCAGAAGAGAATGGACCAATCACAGCGTCGGAGAATTGTTTCACGTTGCAAGACGCATTTAAAATTTTGATCAATGAGAAGACGAAGAAGAAAGCCGGTATTGAAGAAAGTTTTGTCCAACTGCCACTACTTTAACACCTGAAGAACCCCCAAATCAGGATTATTTGAAATCAATTAGCAGGATTTGAAGAAAACGTTGATGTTGTCGTAGAAAAGGATTACGAAATCAACTCGTTGATGGCAGGAAGAAGAAATCCTGGCAGAAGAGAATGGACAAATCACAGCGTCGGAGAATTGTTTCACGTTGCAAGACGCATTTAAAATTTTGATCAATGAGAAGACGAAGAAGAAAGCCGGTATTGAAGAAAGTTTTGTCCAACTGCCACTACTTTAACACCTGAAGAACCCCCAAATCAGGATTATTTGAAATCAATTAGCAGGATTTGAAGAAAACGTTGATGTTGTCGTAGAAAAGGATTACGAAATCAACTCGTTGATGGCAGGAAGAAGAAATCCTGGCAGAAGAGAATGGACAAATCACAGCGTCGGAGAATTGTTTCACGTTGCAAGACGCATTTAAAATTTTGATCAATGAGAAGACGAAGAAGAAAGCCGGTATTGAAGAAAGTTTTGTCCAACTGCCACTACTTTAACACCTGAAGAACCCCCAAATCAGGATTATTTGAAATCAATTAGCAGGATTTGAAGAAAACGTTGATGTTGTCGTAGAAAAGGATTACGAAATCAACTCGTTGATGGCAGGAAGAAGAAATCCTGGCAGAAGAGAATGGACCAATCACAGCGTCGGAGAATTGTTTCACGTTGCAAGACGCATTTAAAATTTTGATCAATGAGAAGACGAAGAAGAAAGCCGGTATTGAAGAAAGTTTTGTCCAACTGCCACTACTTTAACACCTGAAGAACCCCCAAATCAGGATTATTTGAAATCAATTAGCAGGATTTGAAGAAAACGTTGATGTTGTCGTAGAAAAGGATTACGAAATCAACTCGTTGATGGCAGGAAGAAGAAATCCTGGCAGAAGAGAATGGACCAATCACAGCGTCGGAGAATTGTTTCACGTTGCAAGACGCATTTAAAATTTTGATCAATGAGAAGACGAAGAAGAAAGCCGGTATTGAAGAAAGTTTTGTCCAACTGCCACTACTTTAACACCTGAAGAACCCCCAAATCAGGATTATTTGAAATCAATTAGCAGGATTTGAAGAAAACGTTGATGTTGTCGTAGAAAAGGATTACGAAATCAACTCGTTGATGGCAGGAAGAAGAAATCCTGGCAGAAGAGAATGGACCAATCACAGCGTCGGAGAATTGTTTCACGTTGCAAGACGCATTTAAAATTTTGATCAATGAGAAGACGAAGAAGAAAGCCGGTATTGAAGAAAGTTTTGTCCAACTGCCACTACTTTAACACCTGAAGAACCCCCAAATCAGGATTATTTGAAATCAATTAGCAGGATTTGAAGAAAACGTTGATGTTGTCGTAGAAAAGGATTACGAAATCAACTCGTTGATGGCAGGAAGAAGAAATCCTGGCAGAAGAGAATGGACCAATCACAGCGTCGGAGAATTGTTTCACGTTGCAAGACGCATTTAAAATTTTGATCAATGAGAAGACGAAGAAGAAAGCCGGTATTGAAGAAAGTTTTGTCCAACTGCCACTACTTTAACACCTGAAGAACCCCCAAATCAGGATTATTTGAAATCAATTAGCAGGATTTGAAGAAAACGTTGATGTTGTCGTAGAAAAGGATTACGAAATCAACTCGTTGATGGCAGGAAGAAGAAATCCTGGCAGAAGAGAATGGACCAATCACAGCGTCGGAGAATTGTTTCACGTTGCAAGACGCATTTAAAATTTTGATCAATGAGAAGACGAAGAAGAAAGCCGGTATTGAAGAAAGTTTTGTCCAACTGCCACTACTTTAACACCTGAAGAACCCCCAAATCAGGATTATTTGAAATCAATTAGCAGGATTTGAGGAAAACGTTGATGTTGTCGTAGAAAAGGATTACGAAATCAACTCGTTGATGGAAAACGTAATACCGTGGTTGGAGCAGCTGGAAGAATATGAGGAATGACCAATTATCCCACAATTAGGATACCTAAACCTTGAATTTCGAAAATAGGCTAGATTATGGTGGCGAAGAGAAGAAAACTAAGGAAAAAACAATTTCCAAGTCGGAAAATGATGACGAAACGCTTTTGTATGGACGAAATATATCGATTAAGATCCTTGGACGATTGGAAAAAGTTTAAGACCAAGTCATATCCAACTGATTATTAAACACCATTCTAAACAGATATTTTTCGGGGTTTTTCACAATAAATTGCAGTGGAAACTTATTTCTATTGAAAGTATTATGAATACTGTCAAATACATTAAAATATTACGTCTTATTGAATTCGTGAAAACATTGAATTGAATATTTCAACATTATTAATTAATCCTAAGACGTATCGTGGGGGTATTTCTGTCAACGGTAAATAATTACTTGGTTTTTTTGGGAAAAGAATATAATTTGTTTTATATAATTCGAATAGTATAGTATGGGGTGAAATAAATTTTTTTTTATAAAAATTTTACATCCAAATCAAGCTTTTTTACACGTTTCGTATCTTTATTATTAACATACTCTAAAAATTCATCCACTAACACTTAAATACCGTATCGATCCACGAAATTATCCTAAAGCAGTAGCGCCATTTACATTTTTTTAATACGCTACTGAATTAAGCATTCGTGGGTCTTTATTAAACTATTCCTCTACTCGTAACAGGCGAAAGAGAAAAAATAAAAGACAATACAGGATATAATTCTTGTCAAAGTTAAATCATACGCAACTCTCTAAACCTACTCAAGATTTCTTGGTGCAAATATGGTTCCGAAAACCTTCCTTAAAAACAGAAACGACATCGAAGTTAAACAAATGTTTCAAGATAAAAAATAAGCCGTAAGATCAAGTCCAAAGTGGAAACAATTATTTGCTTTGGTAGAAAATAACAAAACTAGCACTAACAAGTCTTTATCTACTTGTTTGACAACCTAGTTCCACCCGGTAAGTAAGAGTATTCCATCGTGGAAAACTTGTAAAAAAGGTCAAAAGACATCGCGGTTTTTTAAGCTTCCAGAAAGATTCTGAAGTTACCACAACCGCCTCGTTCGCTGGATCTATCGCTTTGTGACTTGTTTCTTTTCTCCAAAATCAATTTAGGGCATACAAACGACTTAGACAAAAGTGTTTCCAATCAGAAGGAAAAATATCTGGTTTAACTTATCGATTACTTATTTGTCATATTTCGACCCAAAAATTGCCACTGGGTTCTTTTTTATCGTTATCTTTTTCTTTTTTTTGAGAATTTGTTGGAGGAATGTTCAACAATGAAGAAATGTTGGTAATCTTCATTATAGGGTGCATAAACTGGACTGAAGTTTTCACCAAGAAGAAATATTCATGAAAATATTAATGTATAAGGAAATTTATGTTTTTTTTTCTCAAAAACTAGTGAATGTATCTTCTATTTTCTCCCTTAATTATTAATATTACGTTAATGATAAACTATCATAAATAATTAATAAATTTATCGATAAAAATGAACATAGAGAATATTAAAAACAATTTAGTTTGTGTAGGGCATTGTATAATAATTTAAATCCACATATGACATTCATAACCTAAAATTAGATATTTATGTACAACCATTTAATATTCTGTATAATTATAAAAATAGTAGGTTCTTCATTATTACATTCATTGATATTAAATTCTTTTTTATATTTTGGTCAATAGTTCAATAAAGAACTTCATCTATTCCGAGATTCTAAACATACAAAAATTTTGTACTCATTTCGAAATTCTATTTGTAAATCTAATATCGAATAAATATTTCAATACATTCTGCAACATCTGCTCAATTCATCCCTGTATTAAAGCCTCTAACGTAGCCTATTTATTTTTCTTTCCACTGTCGTCTTCCTCGTATTTTCCAAATTTCTCCAATAGATGGCTGTAGGGACCTTTCTGATGTTTGAATTACGATCATTCCAATCCTCATTATCTCACAAACAAATAGTTATGGAAATTCGCTCAGTTTTCCAATCAGTTTTTGCTTTTCACACAGATAGAGGATATTTATAAGGCGTATTTTCCAGAAGTCGTTGGAGTTGTGTGAGCCTCTATCTCACGATTACTACAAACTACTACAAACGACTGCTTTAATGTAAGTACTTTTGGTTCCGCTGGAGCGTCCCAATCGCTCAAAGATCGAGCGAAAAAAGTCTTAGTGCAAGATGCTAACCCTAAAATCCCATTTTTAGAAACCTGACACCACAACACCTCCATAAAACACGATTCAAGCAGAGCCTTGCTCAATATAGCCACCCCTCAACATTTTTACTTTGCTTCTGATTGAATAAAGGTTACCATAATGATCGTAGACATTCGTCACGGATAGGCTCAACAAGAAGAAAAGTAGATATGCTACGAAACTTTGTGGATCCAGGGTTGCAGGAAATTCAACTCAAAAACGTGGTTCCGAAAGGATCAATTCAAGCAGAAAACGCGATTGAATCAATATATCGGGTTAGAAAGGGCCTTTTATCGCCAATCACAATTTTATATTTGATTAAAAACTACCCTATACTATTTTTACAAACTTGGTATTTCTTTTCGAGTATAATAATCCTTGAGCAGATAGTTGTTTATTAGAAAAATTACTATTTATTTATTTTAGGTTATGTAATGTTAAACGTGAATAAAATTTTAAAGGTACCCAACTATCTAAAATCAAATGTTACTAGTAAAAATTTTCCTAAATATTAAGATATAATTTTTCGACAGTCTCAATCTTTAGAGATTACTTAAATATATCGTAAAAGAATAGTTATTTTTATCTATTTTGAATAGATATACAAACTATTTTTGATTTAAAAAAAACTAAATAAAATTAGGTATATTGAAAAGTCTTCAATAGATGACCGCTCTGTCATACGTCATACGTCATATGTAGTTGTCGTTACTTGTATTTTTCATATTGGTTTCAAGTTAAAAATAATAAAAGACAAAGTAAATCTCTGCTAAAACGTTTGATTGAGTTTTAGAAAAAATAATTCTTAATTAGAAGAAGAAATTAGTTTAGCAAAAAAAAATTCATAGAGACATTTGACTTTCCAATAAACCTTTATACATACGTTATTTTTAAAATGATAAATTGTTGCTTTTGAATCGTTTTAATATCGGTTATTAACTATTTCGATGATTATAATTATAAAACAATGACTTATATTTTGCTAATGTTGCATCAAAATCAGAAAATTTCTAAAATACTTATAACAGATGTATTTGACGTCCCCATACTTAAATACGGTCCTGTATACGTCAAAATTTAGTTTTTTCGTCCTAATAACTTCCTGGTTCAACTAATAAATAGTGAAATGTCCTCTCCATTAACACGAAAACATTCTGTTGAATTTCCATTGAAAGTATAATTTTATTTATTCACCTACGAGATAGACAACCCAAACGTCAGCCTGTAGTAGTCGTGGTTGCCTCTATGCTGGCGTTTATTATAGATTTTTTACCTCACGTTCGAATTTATAAACGGAATTAAGCTAATAGAAGTTTCAAACTCAAATATACACGTAGGATTTTTTTCCTTTTTTCCAGTTATATAAAAAAGTGATTGGTTAACGAAATTGTGTTGGAGATGACGACTATTCGTTTAATGTCTGCAGGACTTCAATAATTGTGATTGTTTGGGGGGTTATCTTAGCTTTTTAGCCAATCTGCACCTATATTTGGAAGATGTTTTGTACAAAATTATACTTCGTCTTCCAAAATACGTAGAATCTTCCCGAGGAAAACAATTTTTCTGGAATTTGCAAGTCTCACTTCCCAAGATTTTGATATTACTATTCCTTAAGACTTTTGATGAAATATACAAGACACTCCACCCTAAAGAACTTGATAAGTCGTTTCAATCTTCTTTCTATCTAATACATCACCCAATAAGTCGTTTGACTTACGCACAGATGACGCTGCAATTTTTAAATCCATACGTACCAACTTTCAAAAGATTATGTCAAATGTCATGTCATTCGAATTAGTCACAAAAAAAATGACAGCCGTTCAAGTGAAGCTACTTGTGTGTCAATTTATCATAGCTTATTAATGAAAAAAATATTCTACAAACTCAGCAATGGCTTGAAAAGAACAATTTGTTATTAGTTTGTTGAATTTAAACGTGGACGTGCAGATACCGATGATGGTGAACGCTCTGGTTGTCCAATTGATGTGGTTACTCGAGAAAATTGTCCACGAATTGGTTATATCTAATCGTAAATTGAAAATTCGTGAGTTAATTGGCAGTGTGTTTACAATTATACATGAACGTTTAGCCATTAGAAAGCGTGGTTGCCGCGTTTACTCACAGTCGCTCAAAAACAACAACTTGTTGGTGATTCCGAGCAATGTTTGGTCATGTGTACACGAAATAAATCAGATTTTTTGCGTCGATATGAGACAATGGATCCATCACTTCAATCTGGAATCGAAACGATCATAATTTGAGTGGACTAAAGTCGTTGAACCACTTCCGAAGGTACAACAGTCAGCTGGGAATGTTATGGCTTCGGTATGCGTGCTCATCCACCGTAGAGTCCAGATCTGGCCTCCAGTGACTACTGGCTATTCGCTGATCACAAAAAATTGCTCGTCGGTAAGGAATTCAGCTCAAATAGAGAAGAAATTGATGAAACTGAAGCTTATTTTGAGTCAAAAAGAAAAATTTTCTACAAACACGCCATCGAGAATCAATTTTACGGTCCAACACCTCGATAGTCCATAGTTTTGTGGATATCGATACATTTTAAAAACAATTAGCTTCTCATTTATATTTTTTTCAATATTTTCCGCTTCGTATTTTCAGAAATAAATATACGTAAATAAAAATGTGAATAACTATATTAGAATAGTGAAAAACCAAAAATAAAACGATTCAATGTTGGTATGTACATTCCCGAAAACGAGTATCATCGATATTGCATATAAAGTTGTTTTTTTTTATTATTATATAAGTACAAGCTGGTGTTTCGATTTAATAATATCTAATTAAAGGACAATTAATGTAGAATCCGAAATATTTAAAACATAATAATTGTGGTACACAAATTACTTATACAGATTGAGTACAATCAATGAATGGAAATTGTTTCTTTAGTCTGTTCCAAACAATAATTGTAATTGTTCATAAACATAAACAAATCGAATGAATGGGAATAAGCAATTTTTAAATTATATCCCAGACAAACTCCAAATCAATAGGAACCCTTCTAATTGGAAGATCTAGTAGTTGCACAATTCAGGAATCATCTATGACAGTCGGGCCTTCGACTCCAGCGCCGGATTAAGCTGGGGGCTTGGGGGGCTATAGCCCCGGGCCCCAGGTCCAAGAAGGCCCCAATTTTGGAAATTTTTTATGTGTTGATACCACAAATCTAACGTATTGATATTATTTTGTGAATTTTTCCGGGTTTTCGAATTCCTTAAGGGGCCCCGTCATTATTTTAGCCCCGGGCCTTATAAATCTTAATCCGGCCCTGTTAAACTCACACAAATAAAGCCGAAATTGTTTAAAAATATGGCACAAACAGAACTAAACAACGAAAACCCAATTCTGGAACTCTAAAACGTTATTTCTTCCCAAGAAAATAGGAATGAGAGTCGCGAATTGTTTGGAAACTAGGTAATTAAAAACTGTCACTTCTAGAGCAGAAGACGATAAAACAGTTAAATACATCACAAATGTAGCAAAGATTTTTATGGAGTATGGGAATCGATCGAAATCGACACCCTGCCTGGAATAAGTACCGTAGTCTCTTGAATTTTGTAATTTAAACTGATTAATTTGGAGGTTACAACTAATAATTCATGAGAAAACGTTTGGTATTTCGATAAATCGTTTAAAATAATTTTATTTTCGTTTGTTGCAATAAATTTTCGAGATATAGTTAACGATAAAAAATTATGAATATAATTGAATTAATTCCCTGTTTATTTAAAGAAAAACTTTCCATTCATATAACGACGAAATCAATAAATAAGGTTTACGATAATTAATTTCAAAATATGCTCACTTTTCGAAATATTCCAAATTCCTGAACGTCATACTTATTATTTGAAATACAAATCGAAATTTTGTTAAACAAAGTTTCAAATTAATAAAATTAAAACTTGATATCCTGATCACATAAAACTATTAAAGGCTTATGTCCTTGGAAAAGCTAATAAATCATCTTTTAAGGTCATAGAGTCAACTGTCAAGCTTCCGCATGAGTTTGAACCTGCACGTGGGCACTTTTTAACGTCACCGAATAAACTGTCAAGATTTCCCATGAGTTCTGACCTAACGTGTTGGCCTGGGTGCTTTTTAACGTTACTGGACAAACTGTAAAACTTGCCCATGAATTTGATCCTGCAGGTGTCGATTCTGGACATCTTTTAACGTCAGTGAGCAGACTGTAAAGCTTCCGCATGAGTTTGAACCTGCACGTGGGCACTTTTTAACGTCACCGAATAAACTGTCAAGCTTTCCCATGAGTTCTGACCTAACGTGTTGGCGCTGGGTGCTTTTTAACGTTACTGGACAAACTGTAAAACTTGCCCATGAATTTGATCCTGCAGGTGTCGATTCTGGACATCTTTTAACGTCAGTGAGCAGACTGTAAAGCTTCCGCATGAGTTTGAACCTGCACGTGGGCACTTTTTAACGTCACCGAATAAACTGTCAAGATTTCCCATGAGTTCTGACCTAACGTGTTGGCGCTGGGTGCTTTTTAACGTTACTGGACAAACTGTAAAACTTGCCCATGAATTTGATCCTGCAGGTGTCGATTCTGGACATCTTTTAACGTCAGTGAGCAGACTGTAAAGCTTCCGCATGAGTTTGAACCTGCACGTGGGCACTTTTTAACGTCACCGAATAAACTGTCAAGCTTTCCCATGAGTTCTGACCTAACGTGTTGGCGCTGGGTGCTTTTTAACGTTACTGGACAAACTGTAAAGCTTACACATCGTTTAAACCTGCACGTGTCGATTCTGGATATCTTTTAACGTCAGTGAGCAAACTGTCAAGCTTTTCCATGAGTTCGGACCTAACGTGTTGGTGCTGGGTGCTTTTTAACGTTACTGGACAAACTGTGAAGCTTCCACATGAATTTGAACCTGCACGTGAGCAACTTTTAAGGTCACCAAGTAAACTGTCAAGCTCTCCCATAAGTTCAAACCTGCACGAATCGGCGCTGGGTACTTCTTAACGTTACTGGGAAAACTGTAAAACTTGCCCATGAGTTTGACCTGCACTGAGCACTTTTTTACGTAACCGAATAAACTGCCAAGCTTGTACATAGTTTTAACCTGCACGTATCGGTTCTGGACACCTTTTAACTTCAGTGAGTTTCAACTTACACGTGTCAGTACTGGCGTGATGGTGTGATCTACTGTAACATCAGTGATACCCATGTCTCGTTAAAAGACTAATCACTAGTCAAATTTTGCTTAAGTGGACTAGTTGATTGGAAAGATAGACCCATCCATCCATCCCGACAGAGACTAACATAATTTTTTCTTATTTTTCATTGATTCCAAGTTACGTTTCAATCAGTTTGGACATCATCATCAGCGATCTTTAATTGTTCAAATGACCACATTGCTGTACAAATTTGGTGATAATTCTACAAAACCTTGATTGATCATTTCCGATTTGTTTTTTCATCTTCAGAACTATTATTTGTACTGTTTATGATTTTAATATTCATTTGGGAAAAATTTCTAATCTGATGTATTTTTTGCTTGTAATAATGATTAAATTGTGAACCTCCTTTTGCAATCCACAACTTGAAGAGATTTTTTTAGAGGACTTAAACCTCAAAATGTCCATGTCTATTACCAGATTTACATATTTGTGATTCGTAAATACATATAGAAAAATCATCCAAATTGAAAAAAATATTTTTCAAGCTATAGCCAGACATTCCTCGTCAACAGACACCAGATTATCACTATCAACTACTAATTATCTCTTGATACTAATTCTATCTGAAAAAATTCATCGTTAAATAATATTTATAGAAATACTGTATATAGTAAGCATATTTTGTCATTGCTACATTTCTAATTGAATATCAAACAGCAATTACGTCAAGTTAGCAAATCTAAGATAGTGACCAAAACTGAATATCAAAAATGTAAGCGGAATCAATACTCGTGTATTAGGAAAAATTTCATTCTAAACGTTGGTAATAATGTGGCATCTATCTTCAGTGTTGTAAGATTTATTTGTCTCAAATCGGGGAAATAATATTGATTTTTTGGTTTCGTCTAATCAAATTTTCTAATAATCATATTAAAATGGTAATTTAAATCTTGATTGTCTCAAAATATATTCTATTTCTTATATTATATTAGTTGAATCATATCGTTTTAATACTAACAATTAAAAAACTTACAACGTGGCAACGATGTAAAACATCTGTTATATGCTTACCCCAATCGGTGTTGTGTTTTGAGTAGTTGACGCAAAGGTTCATAACCTTTATGATGAGTGAATATTTCCGTGATTTTTACAACAATATTTCATCAACTGTTTAGAAAATATTTCAACAATTTAAACGATAATACGATTACTTTTTTTATATGGATCTTTTTAGAATCATCAGTATGGGAATTCACAACATTATATTCCAAAATCCATTTTGTGTATTTGCAAACTTATCGTAAAAGCCGTTTATATTGAATAAATTATAAAAAAAACTTATGTATGAATGGCACATAGTGAACACTTGCAAATTTCAATGACGCGTACCAAAATGATGATGATGGCGTGAAACGACTGGAAATGTAGAAACTTGTGCTTAGTTATTATTGTTGATAGTAAACATTATTCTTTATTACTTATTTCAGGAAAAATCGAGGGAAAAAAGGTTTTACGAGTATATTAAAATTAATTTTCATTTCAAATCACCTTTAAATCCATTAAAATCAGTTACTTTACATTATAGGAAGTTTTTTCAAAACGTACATACAGTGTGAATTGGAAAAATAAGGTTAGATAGAAAGAAATTCGTTATTTTTAATTGGAAAGGAATATTTTCATATAGGGAATGTGTTATATTTTTGTGTTAACTTCACCTATTGTGTTTGTGTGTGAAAATAATGGATGCAAAAAAGAGGCTCGATACCCAAACAGCTTGGTTGAATTATTTCTCATTATCGTGTAATTTTGTTGATGAAAAATAGTGAAAAGTTTCTGTTATTTCAAATTTTCAGTTTGTGCTCTACATGTCGTCATGACAGATTATTACAATAGGTGGTTTTAAAGATGATACAAATACCCTTAGAAAACAAATGCGTAAGCTGATATTACTGGCAATACTTAGAGGGGATTTTATCTGTGAAATGTATCTTATGTGATTTTGAAAAGATAGAGCTGTTCCTCATTCTGCTTGTGTGCCATAAGATAGCCTGCCGAATCACCAGACTTATTGATTATTTAATATGAGGGTTTCTCAATAATAATAACAAAACCTGTAGGTATACATGAATTGAAAAGAAGATTAACCATGAAATAAACATATTTGATTATAACCTAAATTGTGGAAAGACTTCTTCAGTATTTAATTCGATAACGATTCTCCTTCTTTGTAGTTATATTATTTCCGAAATGGATTTAGTAATATGACATGTTATGACACGATAAGTTTTATTAAACATATGAAAAACAATCATTCTACCAAAGAAAAGTTTTTGTCACCCTATGTAAACGTACGGCTTCCAGTTTATATGATTTCAACACCCAAGATTTTCATACAGGAATTTTTTTATTATGCAACATTTTTGAAATAATCTAAAGATTATATGCGCGGCCAATGGTCCGTTGAACTCAGCCCATCGTGCTCTACTTGACGTTACCGCCGATGTCCTTAGAGAAGCCCATCAGGCGGTTTGGCTTGAACCCTTTGATGTCATTAGGCAAGCTGTGAGATTTGCCCAGGTGTTTAACCCGCTCTCCTATGAGTGCAGGGCAATCACAGATGACGTGGTCTGCGGTTTCGTCCTCCTCCAAGCACCAACGACACTCCGGATCGTCCGAGACGCCCATGGTGTGAAGATGATCTCTTAGATGGCAGTGTCCGGTTAGAAGTCCGGTCACTAGTCTGATTTCGCGCCTGTTTAGTTGGAGCAGTTGTTTGGTGTGTGGATGTGCCTTCGGATATCTCTATCCATATCTACCAAACCCGCCTTGTGAGTAGATCGTTCAGAGACGCGATGGAAACACCTTTAGCCACACCAAGGAAGGGTTCTGGGCCCCTCGGTGAGTCCGCCGATCCGAGTTTGGCGAGTGAGTCCGCCTCGTCGTTGCCCCCAATATACATGAGATATTTGGATTCTTCCGGCAAAAATTAGACATTGATGGATATAATATCGATAACGAGAAAAGTTTTTATCAATTGGTAGCTTGCCTCTTAGGAATTTAGTCGCTATGGAGCGTGAATTTTACAAAAATTCCGGTAATTCCGGGTAGTAAATTCTGCAATATTCGTCAATGATTGGAAAATGGATCGAGTCATTTGAAGAGAAGAAAGACCGGTATGTTCTTGACGAGCCTGATTTGTCTATTCGGAAGCTTGCTGTTGCTTCAAACGTTCTAGATCACCATTTCGCATTTTAAACAAAAATTTTTAGAGCTACACCCTTAACAAATTCAGTTAGAGCAAGAATTGAAGTCTCAGGATAATGGTCAGAGGCTTGATGATTGAGCGTCTTCTAGCGTTTACCAACATCTTGTTTCCGGATGAGGCTCATTTTCATCTTAATGGACACGTCAAAAAGTAGTAGTGCAACCAATCCCAAAACACAACCATGAAAACCCTTATATTCATCTAAAGTGATCGTATGGGCTACGAGGAGGTATACGCATATAATTTATTGAAGATGGAACCAGAAGCTCAGTTAAAATTGATCTCTAAGAAAGGTGTACATAGATTGGCCTCTACGCATGCCGGATTTAACACATACAGATTTTTTCCTGTGGAGTTATGTCAAATCTAAAGTTTACGCTGATACACTCATTTCGTTGGCGCAATTAAAAGAAAGTATCCGTCACGAATTGGCAGTTATTACAGAGAATACATGCCGAGTCGTCATAGACAATTTTAGCGCTCGATTAAATGAATGCTGGTGTAAACAACGAATTTTTTTTTAATAAAATCCTTACTTGAAATTGCTTTTTTTTTAATGGGAACTTTCTTTTGAGACACCTTGTATATAATGCATAGAATTTAATATGGGATATATAAGGAATTTTTTTACGGAAGTTCTCTGAGCTCCATTCGAATTTTAACCACAAGATGGCAGCTCTTTCGAGGATTTGTGAATGGTTATGAGTGGAATCAAGTGACAGCTACCTAGGACAGAATATAAAGGACGCATTGGTTAGGTTTGTACCTCTGAATGCCCGCCCCGTTTTATCCGTTGCTTCTTTTTGGTGTTTTATCCGTTGCTTCTTTATGTACCTTTTAGTTCCCTTCCTCCAAGTAAAAGATTGGAACTTCCATATTTCCGGATGTAGCCCTTCCGGAGGATGTTAAATGTTAAATTTCAACCGATCAGAAGTGGGTGGTAAACTGAAACCTTACTGGGGGTTTTGATAATGAAAATATCACTAGTGGAAAGGATTTTATAGATAAATGATTGTTTTATTGGAGGGAACGAAAGGAGAATCGAGATTATTGCTGGAAATTCGATATTGGTTAATATTATACATATTTGGATATTATAATATCATGTGACCTATTTCCCTAGATTTTTCTAGTGTATTGTATAAAATGTTACATTTTGAAGACGTTCAATTCAACACATTCATTTAAAATAATACTTATTGTTGATATAAAAAAAGCAGCCGCCATTTTTTATGTACAATTTGCGAAATTTATTATTTTTTTCTGATAGATTTCTTTCAATATTTCCAAATAAATCCCCAACCATACTTGTTACTAGTTTTAAATTAATTATTATTAAGAATAATTTTTCGAAAATTAATTTTAAATTACTGTGGCAATCAATTTAATAAAAAAATTGTTATAATTTTCTTTTTTACAGGTAAACTAAAATTAAAACTTTTTTTATTTAGAAAAAAATTCTAAATTATAAACTATATTGATGATATTTTGAAAATTATTAACAAAACAAAATTTTTATATCAACATGTTGGTGCTGAAACCTAAAACCTAGCTCAGTAAATACCCAAATATCAAAGAAATATAAATTAGGATTTGCCCTAAGACTTTTTGAAGATATTCAGTTACTTTTTAGTCAAAAAGTGTGAGAATTTCCCAAAGGAAAACCAAATTTTAGTGTAGTACGGCTTGCCTGTTTGTTAAATTACAATCTAGTGCTTTTTTACACCTAACTCAAACTCTATTTTCTTCTTTGGTCACACTTCCATCCTCAAAATCATTTTCAACGACACAAAACACCAAGATAGGCTCTAATAATTTTTTAAAAACCCATTTTCCACTAACTCTACCGAATCGTATTATTTCTTTTAGCATTATTTACAAAAATCAACTTTTTAATGAAAAACTTTTCGTTTCTTTATGTCAATTTTCCTCCTCCTCATACTTTTTACAAAAATTGTCGAAAACAACAAGAATAACTGCGCACTATTTGATAGCTGTATACTTATTGAGACAAAACACAAATTACTGGTAAAAGAAGAACCTAACCTCATTATTTTGGATTCACAGAAAGTGAAAATACACATATAGGGATATCCATTATTTATATAGTGATAAAATTTTTTATGCTACTATAAATTCTATCATTCTCATTGCTTTTGTAACAAATTCGATTCTCTATCGAGCAGTCTAGAAGGCGAAAAAACATTCTAAAATACCCGATAACTGCGGAATAATACAGACAAAGGTCAAGTTGCAATAGATAAAAGAAGAATTTTCCTAACCTCATTACAATGAATCAGAAATAAGTTAGGAAATATTTCCAAAAAGGAAAATAAGGAAATGACGAGTAATGAAAAAAAAAAAGAATGTATGTGTAGATTTTTTGTGACTGATTAAGCCAATAAAATCAGTGGAATACTTTTTTGTTACCGTGGAACGTAAGGAATAAATAAATTTTCTTAAAACAATTGATTATTTCGTGCTTTATTTTCTATAATTATTATATATAATTGATTTTGTACATTTCGCAGTGAGCAATTCGAATATTTATTCACTGTCAGTAAGTCTCTCGTTTTATTTATTTAAGATTATACTACAAAATTTCTAAAAAAAAAAATGGCGGCTCCTAGCACATCCTAAAGTCTTTAAAAACGAATTTTCTAAATCTGGAAGCTTCGCAATTAGTTTTAATTATTTTTGATGTCATGTTTCGCGCCGGCAGTACATTAATGGCAGTGAAGTTTTCAGATTCAATAGAATCAATAATAAATTGATCGCGTTTATTGATTTTTCACATTGGCTCAAGACTTGGATGGTCAAACTTGAATTTGATTATTCAATTAAATCAACCAATGAAAATGCATCTCGAATTTTTAGTATAAAAAACTACAAGTCTACTAGGATGTTGAAAAATATGCTGCAGGTTTTTTTAAACTATTTTTAATAATAGATTTTGTCCAAATTATTAAAAGGTTCATAATTGGATTTTTCGTTTTCAATTAAATACTGCTTTTATTGTTTTCAGTTATTATAGCTATCAATTGAATTTTTCCAACATATCCTAATTTTCAAAAATGAATTCAAAATACATTTCCAATTATAGAAAACCTTAAATTGTGTATATTTTCACTTCATTTAAGTTTTTCTCAATAGTTTTTATTTGATATGAGTTTGTTTTATTCCAAAATCTAAAATAAAATGAATCCAAGTTGTTTTTCAGGTATCAGTGATTATTTTGAATCGATTTAAGTAGTTTTCAGTTAATCCCAATTGATTTAAGCTGCTGAATTTCTTCTACTACAAAACAAATCGACTCCAAGATGGTTTTATTTGAAGATTTAAGCGAAATGCTTTGAATTTACTCCTATTTTACTTAATATCAGAATTTATTTGAAATTCAAGAAAGTTCCATTCGATTTCGCTGTTATTTCAAATTGATTTAAGCAATTTTCAAATAATATTAGTAAAATCAAGAGAAACTCATTGAATAAATTGCTTTTTTACTTGGTTTTTATGTATTAAAATAAATTTCATTTGTTTTCAGTTGTTCTCGGTAATTTTTAGTCGATGTAAGTTTTTTTTTTATTGTGAAGTGAATTCAAAATGGTTTTAGTTGATTCTACTTTTATATCAACAATGAATGCACTTAAAATTTGATTCGTTTTCACTTAATCTTAAGAATTTAAGTGAATATCATTTTCATTTCCCTAATTCCAAATATTTTCACTTAATAAGAGAAATCCTTTAGAGTTCCAAAGTGATTTAAGTTATTTTCAATTCATTCTAAAACTATTTCAAACATATTACAGTTGATTTAAGTTATTTAAAGTGAAACTTTCATAGAATTCAAAACTGATTTAAGTTGTTTTCAATTCATTTTGATGTTATGTAAACTAATTCTAGTTGATTTAAGTTCAATCAAGTGAAACCGATATACATTTCACTTAATTCCAAAAGGTTTTATTGATTCAAGTGAATTGTACTCGTCATTCATTCGATTTCAATCATTTTCACTTGATCTAACCAATGTTCTGATAATCCAAGCTGATTTAAGTTGTTTTCATTCCACTTTACTTTCATTTCAATCTGATTCTGTTTGATTTAAGTTCACATACAAGTGAAGCTTCACTTGATCCAAGCTATTTCACTTTAATATCATTTTATACTGATTTTGGTTGATTTAAGTTCTTTTGAGTTGATTCAAGTTCTTCTCACTCACTTATTTACAGTTGTTTCTATTGATTTAAGCGAATTCCACTTCCATTCATTCTATTTCGATCATTTTCACTTGATATAAGCAGTCCTTTGGAATTCAAAACTGATTTAAGTTGTTTTCAATTCATTTTGATGTTATGTAAACTAATTCTAGTTGATTTAAGTTCAATCAAGTGAAACCGATATACACTTCACTTAATTCCAAAGGGTTTTATTGATTCAAGTGAATTGTACTCGTCATTCATTCGATTTCAATCATTTTCACTTGATATAAGCTACGGTCAACTAATCCAAGCTGATTTAAGTTAACTTAATTTCAGTGGTTTTTATTGATTCAAGTAAATTTTATGATTCGAGTTGATTTTTTGGTTATAAAATATGGTGAATTTAAGTTTTTTTTCACTTGACTCAAATATAAACAGTCAAGTTGATTTAAGGGCTTCATTTTATTGTTTCTGATACAGTGGGGGTTTCGAATGCGGCTAATAATCGAAATGTTTTATTAAAATTAATCGAATTATGACAATATTTTTTATTGGTGGGTTTCGAGTATTTTGTTTTGGTGTAAATTCGAATTTTAATTTTGATAATTGAATTGTTTGACCCTCCGTTTCGTCTTGAGCTTTTCGCGAAACAAAAATCACAAGTCCTAACTAATTTTTTTTGTAAATTCTATTAACAATGAAAGAGTAAATGTCGCAATAAATAAAGAAAGGATGAAATAGGAATGTAACAAAAAAAATTAACTAATTAAAAATTGTTTTAAAAAAGCATAATATATATATGTATAATTATTTAAAAAAAAAAATTATCGATTTATGTATAAACATTGTGAACACACAAAATAATTATTACAACTAAAAAATTTTTTTTATAAATACATGTGTCAGCGGAAAAGGGGATTTAAATTTAAGTTTCTTTAAGCGCCCGAAAGATAACGCTAAAAATTGAGTAGAATTGACGTCGATAGATGGCACGTCTTTATTTTTTGTTAGGGGAGGTGGTAGGGCACTTAAAGTATCTTAAACGTCCGCGAATTAATCTAATCTAGATAGAAAGGGTTTTACCAACTATTCAACCAGGTTGTTATATATATATATATATAATGGCAGTGATATCAGGCTGGTTGTTAAATGGTCAAAACCACAAACAGTTTCTCTCCCAAATAGTTTTCCTTACGCTACTGTACATATACATAACCTAACTTTACATAGTGAAAGACTTTCACAAATATACACATCCATGTACCGTATTTTACAAAAAAATTTCAGGATTTAGGAAAATCCTATCGAACCTTTGCATACAGAGATCCTTTTTTTTTTTATACACATTATTACAATTTGGTACCGTGTACAAATTGACAAAAATTAATTACATGGCAGCCGTTGTAGCTTTTTGAAAATATTAGCCTCTTTTTAGAACACAATTAGGGGTAAAACTAAAAATATACGCCTTAATACTAGAAATTCCCGTCGACGTTCACCGACACGGGGTGAACGAGAAACTTCACATATTTCTACCATATGTCCCCCGTAGAGGATAACGTGAGGTTACTAAAAAGTGTCAATTCCTTCGCTACATTAATTTTTAGGGTGAGAATTTTTTTAGCAGTACACTACTATGAAAAATTGTGATAAATATCTCAAAAAGAATAACATTTGATACGTCCATGAACCCAATTTTACAGCATGTTTTGTGTTGTTCATGAATATTGTTTTGCAGTGTTTTTACTACCTAATGCGGTTTTAAATTCATGAATTTAACCCACATAACAGTGCTTCTATTGTGGTTTTTAAATGAGAAATTTAACCCCTTTAATAGTGCTTTTACTGCGGTTTTGAAATGGTGAGGTTTACTCACATAACTGTGACTTTGAAATGATGAAGTTTACTCCCATAACAGTGCTTTTACTGAACGTGTCGCAAATGTTGTAAGCTGGGTTGGAATCGGTTCTGATAGTCGTTAGACACATTTTTGTTTTCAATATTTATTCATGAAAATAGTAGAAACTTTTGGAATCTGTGTCAAGCTTGGTAAAATGGACAAAATGTCTCATGACAGCGATAGATCGTGTGTTTTGAGTGGCACAAGAAAGTAGGGAAAGTGTAGAAGACGGACGACCCTTCTGGACACCCTTCGGTTAGCAAGTACAACGCAAATGTGTCGCTAGTAAAAAATTTATTTATAATAGTGATCGTAAACTAAGTTGTAGTTTGAGCATTCCTCAAACTCAAGTTTTTCAAATCGTAACAGAAAACTTAACCATGAGAAAAGTTATTGCCGCCAGTGTTGTCGGAAGAGCAAAAGGTCAACCGGAAAGTGATCTTCCAGGATCTTCTCTGCCCTCACTTGGATTTTTATGGTCCTGGAGGCGTACGGAAATGTATAGTTGCGGAAGGGTGCTAAGTTAATAAGATAATATTTGATCGTTCATTAACAATTATACAGAGTGTAATATTCGATAAGAATTCTTAAATAGATTTTCCAAAACCGGTCCTGGAATTTCTAAGTTTTGCTAATATCAGTCGAATGTTCGATAGTAGTGTACTAATTTTAAAAATTAAATCCACAAATCACCCTGTAAATTAATAAAAAAAAAGCGACACTTTTCAATAGCCTCTAAGGTATAGTTCCTCTTGATTCACCCGGTATATTCTTCATTTGTAATGCCCACGGGAATAAGAAGTCATTATCATAATATTTTGTACTTTTATCTCGCACATTGGCGCCCGACGCGACGCGGGCTTCTATAACATTAATTACATCAAACACGAACGAAAAAAAAAAAATTAAAAAATTAATAACTATTTAAAAAAAATTATTTTCGTTCTAAATACTAGTCGTATTGCTAATATTTGTGCGTTGACTACTAAATTCCGTAAATAGACAATTAATTAAAAAAAAATATCACATTTAAAATGTTCAGTTTGTACACGGTATGGGGGGCAGTACAATCTTTGACCATTTAAACCTAAGTAATTTTGCTTGTTGGTGACTCGCGTTTTTTGTTTTAGAGCAATAATATTGGGCGGTGGTATAGAACCATTATGGCAAAAATAATAATCGAAATGACTTTCATGCCGTTTTGCTTCCATCAGCTAAATATTTTCCTTAAAATAATCTGATTATTCCAATTCCATTGTCCCACTAAAGCCTCCATTCACAATTTTTCCGAAAAATTTAACTTTTTCAAACATTTAAATAATTCAAATTTTTCATAATTGATTAAAAACAATAAAAGGATGTTTCCACCATTTTTTTCTATTTCGTAAATACCTGTACATGTCAGTAGAACTAAATCTTAGGTAAAAAGAATCAAGTTGCCCTCCAATTGGTTTCAAAACACTTTGGAGTGAAGGAAAATTAAATATACTTGCTAAAGTAGAAGCAGACAAACCCTTTGTAGGAACCGAACGTTCTTGTTGAATTAGTTATAAAATAAAAGAAGAAATACTAAAAAAGAAGATAAATTGGAGGTTAAACAGTCACTGGAACACTAAAACCTGTTGAAGAACAATCTACGAATAATGAAGAAGGTTTGTTGGGGGTTTAGCTGCCTAAATGAAAGTTATGGGGAATATCAGCAGATTTTGTTACATAAAGGGGATACAATGGGAGACTAGTAAACCTTTTATAGGACCTTAATTAATTCTTTTTGATATTAGTTAAGGAACAATAGAAAAACAGTTACTAGAAGTATCTACAGTAGTGAAGACAAACAAATATCCTCTTTGGAAACTCTTATCCGTTGAAAAACAATCTATGAATACTAATTTGGAGTCTTGTTGGACATCTGAAGAAATTAAGTTTTAGGAAACAATAAAGGACGAATAAATTATTTATAGGAACTGAACCTTTCTGGTGGAATTAACTATGGAATGATAGAGAAAATACTAGAGGATATTTAGGAAAAATTATTTTCAGGAATCTACGAACACTAATTAAAGTCTTTTCGTAGCATTGTTGTAGCAGTTTTTCAAAAACTTGGAATTCATTATCGGCAACTATTTCTTGCAATAAAAGGATGTTTACACCAACTAAATGCTAGATAACAAGAATGAAGTTAACCTCCAATGGGTTTTGGAACACATTGAAGTGAAGGGAGATGAAATAGCTGTAATACTGACAAAGGACCTGAATCCTTTTGTGGGATTAGCTAGAGAACAATGAAGGAAATACTAGAAAAGAAGATATTTAATGAAAAAATAGTTACTAGAACGATCTACAGGGGTGAAGACAAGTAAAGAAACTATTACCAGTGAAAAACAAACTGTGAGTACCAACAGAAGTTTTTTTGGAGTATTGGTGAATTATTGGACACCTGAAGAAGTTAGATTTCGAAGGTAGTACAACGTGTTAAATAAAGAAGTCACAACAAGGGATGAATAAATATTACATAAGGTGTGAACAATGGAGAAAATACCGAAAAAGGGAGGAAATTGGGAAAAACAATCTATAAGAGTGAAGACATGCAAATATGCTCTTGAGAAACTATTACCAAGGAGGAACAAAACTACCAAAAGTAACAGGAGTCTTGTTGGGGCATTGTGGATACAATAAGGGATGAATAAACATTACATGGGATCTGAACAATAGAGAAAATACTGGAAAAATTGAGAAAAAACGATCTGCAAGGGTAGAGACAAGAAAAGCTACTCTAAAGAAACTATGACCAGGGAGGAAGAATCTACCAATAATAAAAGGAGTCTTATTGGGGCATTTCTACCTCAATGGACAGCCAAAGAAGTTACATTTAGCAAGGAGTATAACGTGCAGAATTTGTTATATAAAGGAGAGACAATGAGGGAGGAATAAACCCTTCATAGAACCTTTTTGTGGAGTTAGCTATAGAACAGTTGAGAAAATATTAAAAAAGACAATATATCGGGGGAAACAGTTACTGGAACGAAAATAAACAAAATCTACCGATAGTAACAAGAGTCTTGTTGACTCAATGGACAACAGAAGAAGTAAGATTCAGTAGGGACTGCAACGTGAAGGGGGAAGAATAAAAGAAGGAAAATAGGGAAAAAACAATCTACGGGGGATGAAACTAGCAACAATACTCCTAGGAAACTATAACCTGTTGAAGAACCATCTCCCAACTCTAACAATAGTTATGTTTGGGGCATCGATGACTCAATGGACATCTGAAGAAGTTAGTAAACCCTTCATAGGATATTTAATGGAATTTGATTATACTAGAAAAGAATATAGGGAAAAACAATTACTGGAACAATCTATAGGGGTGTAAACAAGCAAATATATTCCTGGGAAACTGTAACCCGTTGAAGATCAATCTACGAAAACTAAGAGTGGTTTTATTGGGGTGTTGCTACCTCAATTAAAATTAGCGGGGAGTACAACTTTTAAGTTCTGTAAAGTAAAGGAGGCATAATAGATCCTTTAGTTCGAAGTGTATATGATATCCTGAATTGTGTCTCTTTTGCATTACTTTGGTAGGACGATGATCTAAGACTGGTAGAAAATAACCGATACTAGGTACATCGAATAGTTGGTGTACCATGAATTTAATTAAATGATCTAGGATTGAGTTAGTTTTTTCAATTGCTTTGGTAAATAATTATCCCATAGAGTTTTTCTCCATTTGATATTTTGAAAACGGCATAAAATCATTTAAAAATTCATCATATCACATGTTTGCTCTACAAAAATACTTTTTTTTTTTTTTAGTCAGTTCTATAATGACGAAATTCAATATTATCACACTAACGTTGTATTTTTTGTTATTTTTTTTTTGCTTAAATACAAAGGCTCAAAAATATTTTAATATTACTTTAAATAACAACATTATATCACGTTCGCTTGGAAATCTGTTTACGTCTATGCTTTTGTCTAGGTTGCGTCTGGTTTTCCGGAAAGAGTGAAGGACTTAAAGCGCTCTTCGAAGACGGTTTCAAATGGGGTATCGATACCACTTTCGTCGGTTTGTACTCTTTTTCAGACACCCATTCATCGGCGACACTAAAAATAAAACCAAACTAAAAATATAATAACAAAAAAAAAGACTACGTATCATTTATTTATCCTATGTTGGATTCTAAAAACAATTATTTCATTATAAATGATACTCACATATCGGCGGGATGCCATTTTAGAAGAAACTTGACGCTACCGTCGGTTTCTATCCGTTTCGCTAGCACCTGGCTCTGCAAATGAACCGTATCACCTGGTTCGTTTATCTTTCCCAACGTCCTTTTCTGGGTGAGGAGTAGGAGTTTGTATTGAAGGCCTTCCATGATACCGGCGTCGATAAAATCAAACATCCGAGCTGAATCCAAAACACGAATAAATAATTTCAATTTTAATAACGAGACAAAAGATTTATTAGATCCTGACAATTGAAAAGGATTCATCATAAAAGGATGGAGATATTTGGAATATTATAGTGAATTTATGTAAAAAGCAAGCAGACGTACTCGGTGTTCATGAGCCACATCTACCTGTCGAATTGTCCAAGTTTCTGGTAAAGTCCGGATCACCTATAAGTCGAATTGCTCTTTCCTATATTGAGCAGAGCGTCCCAAGGGTATTTTTGGGAATTGTGCAATCCAAATGAACGAGAAGTACTTCAAGGATAGACGGATCAGGATCTTGTAGAAGATCAGAAGCTACCACAACTTATCTAACATTTTAGACTAAAGAGAATGAATGAAGATAGAGCAGATAAGAAGATCTAATAGACGATTCATGATACTGTAGAAGATTGGAAGCTGAAATTGGAAAAACAAGGTTAGGAATCAGGCGATAAAGTAGGTCAAAGTCAACCATGGGTTATAAAGCCGATATAGAGGGTATACACTGCATTGTAAAGTCTATTGTATCGTTTTCAACATCTGTAGCTTTAGAGTCCTAATGAACTCGAGTATCTGGAAAATTATCGAAAGGGAAAAAACGGAAACATCCATTTTTTTTTTGGGAAAAAAATCGATCTCGATTCCTTACAAGCAGCCAAGGGAATATAGGATCGTGGAAGATACATTTGAGATTAATTCTTTTAGATATTTTACCACTTTTTCGGTCAAAGTAGTACTCCATGTAACTGTATGCTCTAAAAACGTAATCGTCTGGTTTCCATGGTCGAGCCTTGGCAATAATCAAATTGAAAAGTTTCAACTTTGAAACTACCTACAGAAGAAAGTACCACGGGACCTAGTAACCTTGTAACTCAAGCTTGGCCCAGTTTTAGTAGAAGTCTAAAGTGTCGACGATAGGCTCGAACTGGGCCATGCTTAATTCTCAGCACTCGGCGATGCTTGGTTCTCAGGAATCAGCAATGCTAGATTGTAGATATTGGACCACGTATCAATCTTATTAACGAAAAATGATCCCGTTAACACGAACTTTAGAAAATTGCGTCAGTTTAAGGAGAGTCGAATGAAATACATCTCACAAGAACCAGCAGTGTTAAAACTCGGTTTGACCTGACACAAAATGAAAACAAGAATCACGTACGTAATTGAACCATCTAAACTTGGGTCCCCATTTAACATCCAAGACTAACTTATACAGTCTCGATGCAAGCTAGAATGATCTGCGCTGCTTCAACTAGACTTGGCCTGAGCTTAATTCTCCAATGAATTGTCAAAGCTGGGTTAGCCAGTCTTTGCCCAAGCTCGGGTGATCATTGACTTCGACAAAGCTGGTTCAAACTGTCGTGGTTCGAGCTTGGGTATTAATTAGCACGACCGGAGCTAGGTTAAGCAGCTTGGCCAACGCATGAGCTGATTTAGATACGTCGAAGCTTGGTTTCTCGAAGAGGACAAAGAAAAAGGCTTGAGTTCCTATTTAACGCCCAAGATTGAGTTATACAGTCTCGATGCAAGCTAGGGTGATCTGCGCTGCTTCAACTAGACTTGGCCTAAGCTTAATTCTCCAATGAATTGTCAAAGCTGGGTTAGCCAGTCTTTGCCCAAGCTCGGGTGATCATTGACTTCGACAAAGCTGGTTCAAACTGCCGTGGCTCGAGCTTGGATATTTATTGGCATGGCCGGAGCTGAGTTAAGAACTCTGGCCCACACATGAGCTGATTTAGATACGTCGAAGCTTGGTTTCTCGAAGAGGACAAAGAAAAAGGCTTGAGTTCCTATTTAACGCCCAAGATTGAGTTATACAGTCTCGATGCAAGCTAGGGTGATCTGCGCTGCTTCAACTAGACTTGGCCTAAGCTTAATTCTCCAATGAATTGTCAAAGCTGGGTTAGCCAGTCTTTGCCCAAGCTCGGGTGATCATTGACTTCGACAAAGCTGGTTCAAACTGCCGTGGCTCGAGCTTGGATATTTATTGGCATGGCCGGAGCTGAGTTGAGAACTCTGGCCCACACATGAGCTGATTTAGATACGTCGAAGCTTGGTTTCTCGAAGAGGACAAAGAAAAAGGCTTGAGTTCCTATTTAACGCCCAAGATTGAGTTATACAGTCTCGATGCAAGCTAGGGTGATCTGCGCTGCTTCAACTAGACTTGGCCTAAGCTTAATTCTCCAATGAATTGTCAAAGCTGGGTTAGCCAGTCTTTGCCCAAGCTCGGGTGATCATTGACTTCGACAAAGCTGGTTCAAACTGCCGTGGCTCGAGCTTGGATATTTATTGGCATGGCCGGAGCTGAGTTGAGAACTCTGGCCCACACATGAGCTGATTTAGATACGTCGAAGCTTGGTTTCTCGAAGAGGACAAAGAAAAAGGCTTGAGTTCCTATTTAACGCCCAAGATTGAGTTATACAGTCTCGATGCAAGCTAGGGTGATCTGCGCTGCTTCAACTAGACTTGGCCTAAGCTTAATTCTCCAATGAATTGTCAAAGCTGGGTTAGCCAGTCTTTGCCCAAGCTCGGGTGATCATTGACTTCGACAAAGCTGGTTCAAACTGCCGTGGCTCGAGCTTGGATATTTATTGGCATGGCCGGAGCTGAGTTGAGAACTCTGGCCCACACATGAGCTGATTTAGATACGTCGAAGCTTGGTTTCTCGAAGAGGACAAAGAAAAAGGCTTGAGTTCCTATTTAACGCCCAAGATTGAGTTATACAGTCTCGATGCAAGCTAGGGTGATCTGCGCTGCTTCAACTAGACTTGGCCTAAGCTTA
This sequence comes from Diorhabda sublineata, assembly GCF_026230105.1. NCBI lineage: Eukaryota > Metazoa > Arthropoda > Insecta > Coleoptera > Chrysomelidae > Diorhabda > Diorhabda sublineata. Next base: position 2,527,826 of record NC_079474.1, on the reverse strand, counting down.
ATTGTCCAATGAATGGTTAAGACTGTGTTAGAAGGTCTATATCTAAATTTGGGCGATCAAGGGCTTCGCCAAGACTGGTTCAACCTGTCTTGAAATCATTGGCATGGCCGGATCTGGGCTAAGCTCTAGGGGTTTCCTGCCTGGGTAGAAGCAACTAGATAGTACGACAAATCCAATAACGTACATATTACGAGAGGACGAAGAAAAGTCAAAAGAAACAAATTTAAGAATATATGTGATTGTTATAAATAGCAGACATACCTGACCATGGTTGTCTTCTAAACCTGATCCGTTTCCCGTTCCGTTTGAGTAACTTACAGGAATTGTCTGGCGATTTCTTAACACTATTATTTGGACTACCATCCGAATTAAAGTGACTATTCACGTGTCTCTCCAACATCAACTGTGAATCGAAATAAATGTTTAATAAAAATAAATTTTTCACTATAGTGGAAACGTAACCTGTGAGTTAAATCTTTGACCGCATCCATCGACTATGCACCTAAACGGTTTCGTACCCGCGTGCGCCAACACGTGCCGCTCCAACCAGGATCTTGAGCAAGAAGTCCTACCGTGTACTTTACAGCCTAACCATAAGCATACGTAGTGTTCTTGAGTCGCTTGAGATATCACATGTTTTACCTATTAAAGAAAACTCATAATATTAATATAATATATAGGGGCTGTTATGAAAATATAAACTACTTAGTTTTCCAGCTAAAGAATATTGAATAGTTTGCAAAACTATTAGAAATATACAATCATTTATCATCTGGTATCTACCCAACACAATGGAGAATGTATATTACATACACACACGGGCACTAAGGAATACGAAATTTTATTAAAAAATAACGTTAATTACTAAATTATTAAAAAATAACATAAATTTGGAATTGTATAAATCATAACGTTTAATTTAGAAGGTTAATTTCAGAAAATTGTCTTTGGTCTAGTCTATCTCTAGGATCTATCTTGCATAAATTACGTCATACGAATTTCATAATTTTTTTTTATCCCCCCTCCCTTCATCCTTATACATCCTGGTCACATTTGTGAGTTACAACAAACTGGAAAATTAGTAAAATTGTTCAAAAAATTTACTTGAAGTCAAAGTTCAAAAAAATCTCGATTTTCAACAAAACGGTAAGTTGTATCAAAAAAATACTTTAGACAAAAATTGTAGATCATAAAATTATCTACAAAAAACGTATCAACACTTTTTTTCCTACGCGCTACCGTTTTTGAGATATGATGATTAAAAAAGTTGTAATAACGGAAAATTAGCTACAATTGGAAAAAATAAAAGCAATGTCAAGTAGTAAAGATTCGCAACTTCCAAATTCTTCCGGTTCTTCTTCTTCATTCTGAGTTCAAGTAAATTGCATGTTTCGCATGTCATCTCATTGGAATCAACCGAAACAGTCCGACTTTTTGCAACCACATTTAGCGCTGCATCTTGTTTGTATTGTACTCAGTATTTTTTCCGTTTCCAGTTTGAACTGGTTGTAATGTATTGTTGATCAACTTCCAATTCAACTCTGTAGGGTCCAGCTGATTAAACATTAAAACTCCGGAGATGTATGTATGTACGTGGCGTACTCATGTTTATTATGACGATTACAACTTTTGAATCGTCATATCTCAGAAACAGTGAGTCGTCAGAAAAAAGTATCTATACGTTTTTTGTAGATAATTTTATGATCTACAATTTTCGTCTAAGGTATTTTTACGATAAAACTCACAGTTTTGCTAAAAATCGCGGAAGACTCATTTTTTTTATCTTTAACCTCGAGAAAAATTTTTTCCTTAGAAGGAAATGGTGTGGAATTTAAAAATTTCATTTATAATTATATTTTGAATGATTTTCGGCTTGTTGTAACTTCATGTATCTTCACTCTTATTTTTTGGGGGGCGTAGCGCATAGCGCATAGCTCTACTGGTATTGGGAAACATTTTGAGGCTGTTTTGATTATTTTCATCGAACTTAATAAGTGTTACACTAAGTCTCTACAATCATTTTTCTTGTAATTGACGTTTGATCACAGCTACCGCTACGGTTTCGTCCTCTAAATGCGAATTTTGGTAAAAATACCATACGGAGTTAGAAGCCGCGTGATGCTGAATGTGCTCAGTAGGGTGGATGTGTATAGACGCCGAAAAAATTACGAAATAAAAACAATTTAAGATGCGGGGCGTTCTGATGATGAAGAAATACCATTTTTGACTAGAAAGAACGTCGGAACGGTTCAGCGTCGTAAATACATTTCAATATTTCGTAAGCTTCTTTTTTTCAACTTGAAAGCAACTTAACATCTCACAAAAGCGATTGCTAAGGCATCTCTTGTAGTTTGTCCTCTTTTTCATTTCATTAATTTATGTACCTAATGTTCAATTTCTTCTTTTTTACTCTCATTTTTGTCTTACATTTCGTTTACTTTATTCTTTGGTGCTGTTTGCTTTATAAATTTGTATTTCACGTCTAGATTCCTTATTTCTTTCTTTATTTGTCCTTTTGTGTGCGGTGTGTAGTTAGATAGACAACCAAAATGGCAAATAACTCTATTTCTTAAGCTATAATTGGGTCTATGAATATTTGCAATTAACTCACTCATAGATTTGCAAATTTTCAAAGTATTCATTTTAATATTATTCACATGCATCTCTTTTGATGATTTGCATAATTACATACACACCCCTGTATAAATTTCATTTTATATAATACATACAAAAACATCTACGATCCAGAAAACTGCAAATTTGGTAACGCAAATGACGTTTTCAGCAGCCCAAGTCGGGCGCTGCACTGGATGGAATTGAAAAAATTCAAAAAACAAATTGAAATGATTTCTTCAAACTCTAGGTCGAAATTCATACAAATTCTGTACTTTTAAATAATTACACTCCATCAAATTGACCACTATTCTGACGTCAAACCCAGCAAAATCTAAAAATTATTCAAATATGTCAAAACGAAGTGGCTACGCTTACGAATGTCGTTAAATTTTTTTGTTATTGAGATTTCAAGTAATTTCACTCCACTAACGATTCTGATAAATGAAAGGATTTCTAATATTCTTTGAAAATTATTTTGTATTTGCTTTTTTTGCGAATTAGTACACTTTCTTTTTATTTATGCTAAAGTAACTAAAATAAAATCGAATCAGTTGACAGTATATTCCAGCCAGACGAATTTTTGAAATGTCAATCGAGCGAATTGTCAAAATCATCTGATAATAATTTTGAAAATGGTCGCCGTGGGGTAAACAAACACTTTTGTCGTGATGTGTGAAGTTATTTGTTGAATTTGATAATTATTCCCTGTTTTTTCTACTTAAAAAAGTACGAAATTTCCTCCCGGAAAAGTGGTTTAGTTGTTTTTAGTATTTTTGAAAAGTAAGTATATTAAAAACTGGTGGAAAATGAGCAGGATTCTGGCTACAGCTCTTTTCATCTAATGGAAAGGAATTAGCACTTTCTAAATTTTTAAGTTTGTCCTTGTATTTGAAAAGTACTCATTCATGTTTGAAAAACTTGAACGCAACAATTGAAATTTCCAAAACACGCCTAAGATTCTAAATTTTATGAATTGGTTGAGAGCTTACTTACAGACTAACTAAAAAACTATTAATTTCAATTAAATAGATCTATGAAATCCTCTCAACACCATATAACAAAAAAACAATGCAAACCAACCGAACTACCGGAAAAAATCAAGAAAAGCTATCACGAGTACATACGAGAAAGTGTATTGGTTACCCCACCGCCGTCATTTTGACGTAGATCAGCTATTTTTTAGATTGCCTAATAGAAAATTTTCGTGACGATATTTTAATGTTGGGATAGTTATAAGATTTAGCTAAGGTAGCTTCACGAAAACTCTCCAAGACCAAAAAGCTATGTACTCCGCAACAACTTCTAAACGTCTACAAGGCCCAGATTCGTCCAACTTTGGAATATTGTTCGCACATTTGGAGCTCGACTCCCAAGCATACCCTGAGGATGCTCGACTTAATACAGAACAGAGCAAATCGACTTAAAGGCGATCCACAGTTGACTAGAAACTTGTACAGTTTAGAGCATAGAAGAAAGATCACTGACCAGCAAATTCTGTCCAACATAATAGCACCTAGAGCAGTATTTGCAATTTCAATCGTTCCAGAACCAAATCCTCAAGAACACCTCCTCCAGTGTTAAGTAGAATGCACATAATAGGGCGTCCAAATTCTAACTTGAATAATAACGACCACGTGCTTCAAGTGGAACGATCTAAAGGGTCTTTCAATTATTGTGGGCATTGAGTGGAACGTATCCAAGAAGGCGTCCAAATCCTAACTTGAATAATGACGATCACGGGCTTTGAGTGGAACGATCTAAAGGGTCTTTCAATAATTGTGGGCATTGAGTGGAACGTATCCAAGAAGGCGTCCAAATCCTAACTTGTATAACAACGACCACGTGTTTCAAGTGGAACGATCTAAAGGGTCTTTCAATTATTGTGGGCATTGAGTGGAACGTATCCAAGAAGGCGTCCAAATCCTAACTTGAATAATGACGATCACGGGCTTTGAGTGGAACGATCTAAAGGGTCTTTCAATAATTGTGGGCATTGAGTGGAACGTATCCAAGAAGGCGTCCAAATCCTAACTTGTATAACAACGACCACGTGTTTCAAGTGGAACGTTCTAAAGTGTCTTTCAATAATTGTGGGCATTGAGTGGAACGTATCCAAGAAGGCGTCTAAATCCTAACTTGTATAACAACGACCACGTGTTTCAAGTGGAACGTTCTAAAGTGTCTTTCAATAATTGTGGGCATTGAGTGGAACGTATCCAAGAAGGCGTCCAAATCCTAACTTGTATAACAACGACCACGTGTTTCAAGTGGAACGTTCTAAAGTGTCTTTCAATAATTGTGGGCATTGAGTGGAACGTATCCAAGAAGGCGTCTAAATCCTAACTTGTATAACAACGACCACGTGTTTCAAGTGGAACGTTCTAAAGTGTCTTTCAATAATTGTGGGCATTGAGTGGAACGTATCCAAGAAGGCGTCCAAATCCTAACTTGAATAATAACGACCACGTGCTTCAAGTGGAACGATCTAAAGGGTCTTTCAATTATTGTGGGCATTGAGTGGAACGTATCCAAGAAGGCGTCCAAATCCTAACTTGAATAATGACGATCACGGGCTTTGAGTGGAACGATCTAAAGGGTCTTTCAATTATTATGGGCATTGAGTGGAACGTATCCAAGAAGGCGTCTAAATTCTAACTTGAATAATGACGACCACGGGCTTTAAGTGGAACGATCTAAAGGGTCTTTCAATAATTGTGGGCATTGAGTGGAACGTATCCAAGAAGGCGTCCAAATCCTAACTTGTATAACAACGACCACGTGTTTCAAGTGGAACGTTCTAAAGTGTCTTTCAATAATTGTGGGCATTGAGTGGAACGTATCCAAGAAGGCGTCTAAATCCTAACTTGTATAACAACGACCACGTGTTTCAAGTGGAACGTTCTAAAGTGTCTTTCAATAATTGTGGGCATTGAGTGGAACGTATCCAAGAAGGCGTCCAAATCCTAACTTGAATAATAACGACCACGTGCTTCAAGTGGAACGATCTAAAGGGTCTTTCAATTATTGTGGGCATTGAGTGGAACGTATCCAAGAAGGCGTCCAAATCCTAACTTGAATAATGACGATCACGGGCTTTGAGTGGAACGATCTAAAGGGTCTTTCAATTATTATGGGCATTGAGTGGAACGTATCCAAGAAGGCGTCTAAATTCTAACTTGAATAATGACGACCACGGGCTTTAAGTGGAACGATCTAAAGGGTCTTTCAATAATTGTGGGCATTGAGTGGAACGTATCCAAGAAGGCGTCCAAATCCTAACTTGTATAACAACGACCACGTGTTTCAAGTGGAACGTTCTAAAGTGTCTTTCAATAATTGTGGGCATTGAGTGGAACGTATCCAAGAAGGCGTCTAAATCCTAACTTGTATAACAACGACCACGTGTTTCAAGTGGAACGTTCTAAAGTGTCTTTCAATAATTGTGGGCATTGAGTGGAACGTATCCAAGAAGGCGTCTAAATTCTAACTTGAATAATGACGACCACGGGCTTTAAGTGGAACGATCTAAAGGGTCTTTCAATAATTGTGGGCATTGAGTGGAACGTATCCAAGAAGGCGTCCAAATCCTAACTTGTATAACAACGACCACGTGTTTCAAGTGGAACGTTCTAAAGGGTCTTTCAATAATTGTGGGCATTGAGTGGAACGTATCCAAGAAGGCGTCCAAATCCTAACTTGTATAACAACGACCACGTGTTTCAAGTGGAACGTTCTAAAGTGTCTTTCAATAATTGTGGGCATTGAGTGGAACGTATCCAAGAAGGCGTCTAAATCCTAACTTGAATAATGACGATCACGGGCTTTGAGTGGTACGATCTAAAGGGTCTTTCAATAATTATTATGAACATTGAGTGGAACGTATCCAAGAAGGCGTCCAAATCCTAACTTGTATAACAACGACCACGTGTTTCAAGTGGAACGTTCTAAAGTGTCTTTCAATAATTGTGGGCATTGAGTGGAACGTATCCAAGAAGGCGTCTAAATCCTAACTTGAATAATGACGATCACGGGCTTTGAGTGGTACGATCTAAAGGGTCTTTCAATAATTATTATGAACATTGAGTGGAACGTATCCAAGAAGGCGTCCAAATCCTAACTTGTATAACAACGACCACGTGTTTCAAGTGGAACGTTCTAAAGGGTCTTTCAATAATTATTATGAACATTGAGTGGAACGTATCCAAGAAGGCGTCCAAATCCTAACTTGTATAACAACGACCACGTGTTTCAAGTGGAACGTTCTAAAGTGTCTTTCAATAATTGTGGGCATTGAGTGGAACGTCTCCAAGAAGGCGTCCAAATTCTAACTTGAATAATAACGACCACGGGCTTCAAGTGGAACGATCTAAGGGGTCTTTCAATTATTGTGGGCATTTAATGACTTTACTGTAAAGATCAATTTGATCGACTGTTAATCGTAATATCTGTATCAAAATCAATTATAAATTGTCCTTCGTTTTTATTGTATCGGGGAAACGAAATTTACAATTTAATTTTATGGAATTTGTTATTATAAACAAAAAGATTTTATTTTATCGTTGAAATACTTTTAAAACGAGGTGTGTATGCACGTATGTAATATGATGTGGATGATATGGATATTTTTTTTTTAATTCCAATTAAATGATTATTTCAAATAAAACCTTATTATCTTGATCTAGACGTTGAAGTTCTAGTCTAGTGCCTGGAAAAGAACCTACAGAAAAATTTTAGTACATTGTATAATAATAATAATACGTAAAAATAGTCCGGAAATTTCAGTTGCCGACGACGAATACCCTCAATTAGATCGACGATTTTATCGTAAACCATCTGGAATATTACTAACCTGTAGATGTTCTAGTAAGGCCCCACTGGTGTCAAAGCAAGAATTACATTCCGCCCATCTACACTGACCGTCCGTGGAGTGTTGAGATGATTTCCCTTCGTCTTTGTCCGCTTGCTTGGCCGGAAACCTGATGGTCTTCGGTTTCGATAGAATCGGCGATTTCTGTTCTTCTTCCACCACCACCGTTTCACTAACAAACACTTCTAAGCACTCTTTGTTCGATATGGATATGCCACTATCGGAGTCCGGCGTCGGAGATTTTTCTTTCGTTTCATCTCGGAAAATCTCCTCTCGCGTACACTTTTCTGTCCTATGCGGTTCTTCGGTCCTCGAATTTTCTTCGATCCGATATTTGTTGCGCACGTTTTCCAACGGCGTGTTCGTACATACGGTATTTACGTCGTTGTGTTGTTGATGTTGTTGTTGTTGTTGTTTCGGCGGCGACGGTACGCCGAGTGGTGCGGTACATTCTTGTATCTTCGGTTTCGCCGTTAGCACCGTAGGTATACCGGTCTCCACGCTAAGGTTAGGAATAATCGGCGGATTCACTGGCGCCGTATTCAACCTCGAAGGCATAGGATTCACCTTAACTATAGGCACTACCGTAGCGTTTAATTTGACACAATTGAAATTATTGATTGTTGTTAGTTTTTGGACAGGTTGTATCACGTTCAGACACGGCGATCGATTGATTATCGGTAGAGGTATCTTGTCGTTGGATATTGTAGCGTATTGCGGTACGAAAATTGGAGTTTCCGGCGGTTTAGGACCTTTAGTATGAAGATACGTGTAATTCGGTGGAAAACTTAACGCCGTTAAAGTGACCGTCGGTGTAAATTTAGCTAAATTATTTAATTGATCGTTTATTGTTAATTTGTCCGTTAAATTACTCGGCGCCGGTAAAATTTTCCTTGGTACTGTCATCGGAACGATCTTCTTCATTTTCGATTGCACTATTTTCTTCGCCGGTAGAATTTTCTTCGGTTCCTTTCGGATATTTTGCGATTTGATGCTGTTGAATTGCGTCTGTTGATCGATTAAAGTTTTCGTAACTTTAACCATGTTATTGAGTAGATCTTTTTTTATGCCGTTCGATTTAACTTGAGATTTGAAATATTCCGTGATTTTTCCTTGTTGCAACCTGGACGTCGTATCGCCTTTTTTAATCGTAGCATTTACTAATTTATCATTTGGACTAGGTATGGATGGGACGATGATTTTAACGAAATTCGATTTTGTGATAAATGGTGTAGCGCTAACCGTTGGCTTCTTTTTGGGTTGTTGTTGTTGTTGTTGATGTTCTTGTGTGGAGGCGGTTTTAAGCGTTTTCGGAAAGGCAGTTGCAGTTTTATCTAACAGCGACCGTTTACAAGGTGGTCCCTCGTCGGCGGTCCAAGGCCAAGGTGGATGATGGGCTACTTGCGTCGGCGGCATTTTAGTTGGTTGCGAACCTGAGTCTTCCGAATGACTCGAAGTCGTACTGAACGGTGATCCCGGATCTGTGATATCACTTGATGCCGTACTGCTCCCGCTGCAATCTGTGCAGCTTAGAACCGCCACTCCACTGAAACAAAACCAAACTATTAGATATTTATTAATAAAACTATAATTTCAATATACAGAATCTTTCCAAAAAACAAACAATTGATTAAAATTTAATACGAGGATGGTCCTGACCAACAGGTGGCGGTAGTCGCTTGAAAAGTACCACTGTATTAGAAAGGACACAATCCATACATGTTTCAAGTTTGAAGACGCAAAGTTTTTTAGTATTTTTTCGGCAGCCAACAATAGTGAACGTTTGCGAACTTATTGCAAAGTTTGAGCGAATAAATCAAGCAGAAACGGCCGCATTTTGCTTAGAAGAAAGAGTTGTTTCACCAAAACAATACACCCGTTATATCAATGACCAAAATTAATAAATTAATGAAATACAGCTACCTCATACACCCTATTCGCTAGATTTAGCCCCCTCGAATTATTTTCTGTTGCCAGACTTGAAAAAATGGCTATTTTGAAGAGCTTGATGATTCTTATTATACAAAGAGTGTCGAACTTCTAAAACAACGCTGAAAAAAGTGTATGGAGATAAAAGGAGATTACGTAGAATAATAAATATATTTTTCTCCAAAATTGTTGGATTGACCTGGTAATTGACCTGACCTAAATCCAATTGAGAAGTGACACATTTTCAAGGAACTATAAAAGAAAATGCTCTAAACTAGAGGAATGAATACCGAGAAACATTTTTGATATAACATCTTTTGCATAATCTATATTTCAAAAAATCCAAAATTTCCTTCGTTAAATATCGTTGATTAACGATTTTTTATAAATCGAAATATCAATAAAATGACAACAGCGCATCAAAACGTCAAAAGGCTAAGAGCCAGGTAGACATCGGCTCCGACAGTTACACACAAAAAAAAATGAAATCGAAAAGTTTCGTCAAAGTTTATTATCGTATTTTTGATGCAGCGCCTGTTACGAGTTGTGTTTCAAGCGATGTTGCCATATGTTTTTACTTGTTCTTAATATTTTTATTCAATTACATTATCACAAAAACATTTTGACACAAGAATTAAATTAATTTAAAAAGTATAGATAAATTTTATTGTTTATGAAAACTTTAATAATTAAAATTAGCCCACTAATTAGATCTAAACTTTATAAAAATGTAAAAATAATAATTGGTTTAGTAAAAAATTTATTAAAATATATTCAGGTATTATGAGGAGTATGTGGCAACGCAGCGTTTCTGGCAAAGAGGGAGAGACCGATCGATGCTGCCATCTGCATGTATTATAGAAATAATTTCATTGAATGGGTTCAGTCATGCAAGAAGTCAGCTGAATTGCTGACTACAATGACCTGTTGTTTTAAATTGTTACGACATAGTTTACATTTTTTTTTTATTTCGTTTTATTCTATAAATATTACAATTACGATCTGTTTACTAGAGAAATTATCGATATTTATTTGTTTATCAATTCAATTTATTTGATAAAGTTTTGAACGTTAATT